>NC_140993.1:85350968-85538321 GCF_052327205.1 Somniosus microcephalus | reverse complement strand
TGCTGGAAAGGGAGTGTGGGAGATAAACTTAAAGTACAGGTGTTGAGAGATACGGAGATTCTTATCTCCGTATTTGACAACAAACACTGTTGCTTAGCAACAGCTTCTAAACACTCGGGTGTGGCCCTAAAGCTCTGTAGCTAAAGCTGTTGCTATAGCTACAGACCTTGCACAGCTTGACTGTTCAAACAAAGCAAAAAAAACAAACAAAAAGAATAAAAAACGGCTCCAGATTGCCGGATAGCTCACCACCGGATAGCACAAAGTTTCCTGTACTTATAAAACATTTTTGGTAAATCTTTCTATAACATACACTTTACAACCTCACCAAACTTTTTATTAAAAAAGGGGTCCTCACCTCTCAGTGTGTTGTATCACAAACAATGGCCACTGCTTGCTTTTCAGTTGGAAAGGTTAGGCCCCGCCCACTCAGTCGATTGTCTGTCTCGGTCACCAGGACCCGATTTGGAGCACAGAAGCCCTACCCACTCTATGTTCCTGTACTAAGATGGCCGCGCATGCACTCTGTTACACACTGAATCAAAATGGCGTCACACTGAAACTTTTCGCCCTCCTTGACAAAGATGGCTGCCGTTAACCTGGGGCTGTCAGCAGAAGAAATTTCCTCAGCTGCAAACACAGGATCTTCAGATTATTATTCGGGGCTTGCGACCTACCCCAGTTGCTTATGAAGCCTCCCCACCTACTGACGCCGGGAATGGAGCTGAAGCAGCACACCCGCTCCCCTCTGCCAGTGCTTGTCTCTGTCTAGGCCGGGAGCCTGCTGCCTGCATGGCATTGAACAGGAGTGGGTTAATTGTGCATTGCGATCCCATTGCCCATTTTTGGTGGCTCTCCAATTTGTAGCCAGAATCATCTTTTTTATGCCTCATTAAAATTTTCAGATAGACATTTTCACCCTAGGAAGACATACTTTGTGAATAAAAGTTAGGTTTTCCACAGGGATGGCTCAGTATCCCAATGGCTATTAGAGTACCATCTTCGAAAAGACAGGCAGAATGGAAAAGGAGGGGGAGTAGCCCTGCTAATAAAGGATGACATAAGGACTGTAGAGAGAAAGGATCTCAGCTCGGACGATCAGGATGTAAAATCAGTATGGGTGGAGGTAAGGAATAACAAGGGGCAGAAAACACTGGTGGGAGTCGTATATAGGCCCCCTAACAGTAGCTATACAGTTGGACAGAATATTAATCAAGAAATAGTAGGAACTTGTAACAAAGGTAATGCAATAATCGTGGGGGACTTTAATCTTCATATAGACTGGACAAATCAAATTGGCAAAGGTAGTCTGGAGGACAAGTTCATGGAATGCATTCGGGACAGTTTCCTAGAACAATATGTCATGGAACCAACCAGGGAAGAGGCTATTTTAGATCTTGTATTGTGTAATGAGACAGGGTTAATTAGCAATCTCATAGTAAAGGACCCTCTGGGGCAGAGAGATCATAATATGATAGAATTTCACATTAAATTTGAGAGTGACCTGCCTAAGTCCGAAACTTCTAGAGTCTTGTGGCAGAACCACTGAATGACTCTGGCTAACTGTATGTAATTCTCTTTAATGATGTTCTAACACCAGCCTAAACCTGTACCATTTTGTTAGGCATTACTGTGTTTTGTATATAGAGTTTGCATGTACGGGGCGTGGCCCCTTTAAGAGCACGGGAAAATGCTGGCAAACGCAATGACTTCACGTCGCAAACCATGGGGCTGCCCAGGCAGTCCTCATGGCATCTCTGTTGAGTAAAGACCTGTTTAGTTGTTCTCTTGTGTCGATCTCTGTTATTCGTTGGAATTTGTTAATTCCTACATTGGTGACCCCATTTTTTGAACGTTTTCACATAAGAAGAGCACAGCATGGAAGCAAACGTCGTTTCGCTAAAGCTACCGCAGTTCTGGGAGCAGCAAGTGCCCTCGTGGTTTATTCAGGTCGAGGCCCAGTTCACCCTGAGGAACATCGATGCGGATCAGACCAAGTACCTTTATGTGGTCTCCGCACTCGGCAGCTCTACCGCCTCTCAGATCATCAGCCTCCTCGAAAAACCCCCAACAGAGTGCAAGTATGAAACCCTCAAAGCGTGGTTACTGCAGGTTTTCGGGCTCACAAAATCGGAGCGCGCCCGTCAATTACTCGCTATGCCCGGGCTCGGGGACTCCAAGCCTTCAGAGTTGATGAGCCAAATGCTCACACTCCTGGGCTCAGAACGGGAATGTTTCCTATTCCGCGAGATTTTCCTCAGCCAACTGCCTGAACAGGTACAAGCTGCCCTGGCCAGCTCTGAAATTAAAGACTGCGCAACACTCGCTGCGGAGGCTGACAAAATTTTCGCTGTAACTCGGCAGTACTGCGCTGCCACGAGGCATCCATTCCCCGCAGACGTCGCCCCAGCTTGTCAGCCTGCTGGGCTGTGTTTCTACCACGCGCAGTTCGGCGCGAAGGCAAAGCGTTGCCGCCCTCCCTGCAGTTTTCCCCAAAAAAACAAACAACAACTGACACTGCGACCACCGAGGAACGGGTCTAACGGGCACTCAGCGGCCGCGATGGCGATCGGCAACGCGGGAAAATTGCTGTTCATCACTGATATTCTCTCTGGTCGTCGTTTTCTGTGTGACACCGGGGTGCAGTGCAGCATTTTACCCGCGTCTGCCCTCGATGTGCAGACGGGGAATCACGGCCCCACCCTTGAAGCGGCTAATGGCGGAACAATTCGGACCTTCGGCAGACGGCGAGTGGAGGTGTGCCTCGGGGGGCAACGTTTTCACTGTGAGTTTGTTACGGCCAGAGTTTCCCAGCCCCCCCTCGGCGCGGATTTCCTGTGCGCCAACAGCCTCCTGGTCGACGTTAGGAACCAGCGGCTGATCAACGCAGCAACTTTTAATTCTCTTCCGTGTTACCACAGTAACACTACGTCACGTACCGTCTCCTGTGCGTTCCCGACTCCTGATGAGTTCGCTCGCCTGCTCGGCGAATTCCCCGACCTGACAAGACCCACGTTCTCCTCCACAGCCATGAAACATGGTGTGGAACACCATATCACCACCAACGGCCCCCCGGTCTACGCGCGGGCCCGGCGCCTGGAACCTGGCAAGCTGGCGGTCGCAAAGGTGGAGTTCGCAACCATGGAACGGTTAGGGATTATTCGCCGGTCGAATAGTCCCTGGTCTTCACCCCTCCATATACCGGTCCCTTCAGCGTGTTGGAAGCAGGGGACAAAACCTTCACGGTAGATGTCGGTGATAAACCGGACCACATTTCGGTCGACCGCTTAAAGCCAGCATATTTAGACCTCGACCGCCCCGTCGAGACAGCACAACCGGCGAGACGGGGTCGGCCACCCATCATCGTTACGGCAGACCGAGTGCGACCGCCCGCCAGACCGCCAGCCGACCAGCCGCCTCCACCTCGAGAGTACAGGAGTCATTCTGACAGGCTCGTCAGACCCCACTCACCATTTGACTTTGGCCGTTAAAGTGAATTCTGGGGGGGTGCATGTGGCAGAACCACTGAATGACTCTGGCTAACTGTATATAATTCTCTTTAACGATGTTCTAACACCAGCCTAAACCTGTACCATTGTGTTAGGCATTACTGTGTTTTGTATATAGAGTTTGCATGTACGGGGCGTGGCCCCTTTAAGAGCGTGGGAAAAAGCGGGCAAACACGATGACGTCACGTCGCAAACCACGGGGCTGCCCAGGCAGTCCTCATGGCATCTCTGTTGAGTAAAGACCTGTTTAGTTGTTCTCTTGTGTCGATCTCTGTTATTCGTTGGAATTCGTTAATTCCTACAGTCTTAAACTTAAATAAAGCCAATTACATAGGTATGAGTGATGAGTTGGCTAAGGTATGATGGTAGATAAGCAGTGGCTAGCATTTAAAGAAATATTTCATAATTCTCAAAAAAAATACATTCCATTGAGAAACAAAAACTCCACAGGAAAAGTGATCCAACCGTGGCTAATTAATTAGTTTGAAAGAAGGAGCTTATAATGTTGCAAAAAATAATAGTAAGCCTGAGGATTGGGAGAGTTTCAGAAACCAGCAAAGGTTGACCAAAAGATCGATAAAAAGGGAAAAAAATAGAATATGAGAAAAATGTAGCAAGAAATATAAAAGCAGATTGTAAGAGCTTCTACAAGTATATAAAAAGGAAGATAGTAGCAAAAGTAAACGTTGCTCTCTTAGAGGCTGAGATAGGAGAAATTATTTTGGGGAATAAGGAAATGGCAGAAATGTTAAACAAATATTTTGTATCTGTCTTCACAGTAGAAGACTCAAAAAGCATACCAAAAATGGTAGGGAACCCAGGGTCTAGTGAGGGTGAGCAACTTAATGTAATTAATATAAGTTGAGAAAAAGTACTAGAGAAACTAATGGGACTAAAAGCCGACAAATCCACTGGATGTAACAGCATACATCCTAGGGTTCTAAAAGAGGTGGCTGAAGAGATAATGGATGCATTGGTTTTGATCTTTCAAAATTCCCTAGATTCTAGAATAGTCCCAGTGAATTGGAAGGCCGCAAATGTAACACTGCTATTCAAGAAAGAAGGGAGAGAGAAAAACAGGGAACTACAGGCAAGTTAGCCTGACATTAGTCATCAGGAAAATGCTGGAATCCATTGTTAAGGAAGTGGTATCTGGGCACTTAGAAAATCATAACATGATTAGGTTTTATGAAAGGGAAATTGTGTTTGACAAATTTCTTAGAGTTTTTTGAGGATGTAACTAGCAGGGTAGTGTAAGTCCAGGGTACTCAAAATTCCTGCACTCCCCAAATTATGGATCAAGGGGCCCAGTTTTGGACAAGTTAATAAAAACAGGGTAGCCAAAATGGCTTCTGCAGCCTCATGACCGAACCGACAGTATCTTTCAAAGCAGGGCTCTGCAGACAGGCAGGCCCGGAGATAAAACTTAAAATGCAGGAATCTGTGAGAAGGACTCTGTGGAGACAGACAGCCAAAGTAAACACAGAATATGCATTCATTTGCCTTGAAACAAATCAAGCTAGAATGGGCCTAAAATCATGGCCATTAGGTTTCTGCATATTTAATCGGTAACAGCTCATGGTAGCCATCAAGTCAGGATGGGGACAATTAAGTTTCATCCATGACAAACAACCAGGACATCGGGGCCATTAGACCCAGAGACAACCACTCCACAAGTCGTTAAAATAAATGGCTGTAATCAGTTTAAACGAGCCCGCCAAGAGTTAGACAAATGGACTGACCTGATTTGGCGCGCAGACAAGGAGTTGAAGAACAGGTATAATTGTAGGCCCATCAGTGGTAATTGCTCTCTTGGCTCTTGGCTCTTGCCCTTAGCTCTTGCTGCTGCCTCTCGTTCTCATGCCATGGCTTTGTGGCAGGCTCTCTTCTCACTCCCCACACTGCTCAACAACCAAGGACGCCCATTACACCGGGGCCAAACGCGGGAAGAGAACGAGACCCGAGTTCAAAACCACAAAGGACACACGGGCCACAAACGGGCAGACGAGATGAGACGAGACGAAGAAGAAGGTAAACTGATAAGAGCAGAGAAGGGCAGCAAAAGACGCATTGGGGAAAAACCAAACGCCTAGTTATAAGCTGGCATTTGGTGAATAAGTTGGCGTTGCATGCATGGACAGTAAAACCCCGTTGTGATGAATAAACTGGCCTTGAAAGAATGGGTAGCAGCGCCCATGACGAATAAACTGGCGTTCAAAGCATGGGTAGTAAAATCTTTTAGACGGTAAAAACCGCCAACCGACCCCCAACCGTAACATTACCGCCGACGACCGCCCGAGGGAGAAGAAGAAGAAAACCCATCGCGACTCGATGACGACGGTAGCTGAGGAAAATGATGGTGATTCGCATCAACAGCTCCAGCGCCACGCCCTGAGACCACGTGGCGATGGGATACCCCAAAGGACAGCAAGAGCGGACCTCAAAACCAACCCAATTAAAGCAACAGGTTTTGGATTGGTGAGCATGAATCCCTGGCCCCTCATAGCTTAATCTGGTTAGGTATAGGGGTGGGATTAAGGATAAGGGCATTGTTAATGTAATTGTTTTCCCTCGATGTGCAATGTGTTCCCCATTCCCATATAAGTGTAATTGTATATGCCTGTATTTTCATACCAGTAATTTTCATAAGATTGTTTTATTCTGCTTTTAATAAAATTTTGGTTTTCTTACACCAAATCACTTGTCTACTCAATTTTCTGTATCGCCGCCTGTACCTAAGTCCGGTGTCTAGAACCCAGGGGTGTGGGAGCGATTCGAAGCACTCAAAAGACAGTCAGAGGCGAAGCTGTCTGGGCACATGCCACCCCCTTACAGAAATGGCGACCACGGCAGGACTCCGGCAACAGGGGTGCGATACAGTAGACAATGGTTTGGATGAGCAAACCATGATGGAGGAAAGGATTTCTGATTATGTTTTTAGCAAGGTGAATATCACTAAGAAGTGGATCACCACTCTATTAAGGGCTGGGTGTCCGGTAGATGCAGCAGCTAAGTGGACAGAGGGGAGGGAACACAAGAAGTCCTTAGAGAAGGCAGTCTGGCTGATGTGTTTCAAAAAGCAGGTCCAGCTTTTGGACAGGCTCGTTGCAGCACAGGCAGCCGAGTTAAAGGAGTCAGCCCTGGAGATCCAGGATAAGGCTCTAGCAGGGGAAAAGTTACTGGTAGCATTGCAGGCCCTGAATCAGGAGAGGTTGCATTTAATGGGAGAACACAAGGCCCAGTTGGAATACCTACGGTGCCAAGTCACCGAAGCCAAGGGTAATGAGTTAAGGTTGCGGGAAAAGAACGCCCGCCTATCAAGGCAAGTTAGAGAGCAGGAGGAGAAAGTAAAAGAGGTAAAGGCAGCTTACAAGCTAGCGAGTGAACAGGGGTTTGAAGATGCAGATCATGGCCCCTGCAAGGAGCAGATAGAAAATCTGAGCCTGGCCTTGAGGAAGGCAAAAGGCATGGTGTGCCTCATAAGCCCGAAGGCAGGCCAGGCGGATTTTATGGGAAATGAGGGGAGGACAGTTCAAACATCACTGGTAGTGCCCAGGGACAACCCAGTTGAGGAATAGGAGGTCTCACGACCACCACCCATAGCGCCAGGTTTCAGCGCGGTCTGGCAGCAAGGGGGAGTGGAGTCAGAGGTGGGAGCAGAGGTGGAGCAACCCCCGCCAGAGAGGCCAGAGCCGGGACCAATGTGCCCAGCCCGGCATCGGAGGTTCGGCCCACCCGTCAATGGTGACGATGAGGGACCCCTCCAAAACCAGTTTGTATTACCCTATAGCACCCAACAGCTTAGGGCTATGGTGAGCCATATCACAAAGCTCTCCGAAAAAGGGGACCCCTTGATCCACTTTAGGGAAGTGGAGCAGGCAGCCAGCGTCAACGACTGCGATAGCGCTGAGCAGGCCAAAATGCTGCTATTCTCCCTGGAGAGTAGGCTCCTCCAATCATTCTCTGATGAGTGTAAGTAGGGGCAGTGCAGGTATGAGGAGCTCAGGGATGAAGTTCTGGAGGCCATGGGGATGAATGAGGGAAGTCATTTCTCCCGTGTGGAGAAGACGGTGCAGCTTGCAGGGGAAACCCCACAAGTCTTCGCGGACAGGTTATGGCCGGTGTGCCTGTCCGGGGGAACCTAACTGGGCATTCCTGAACGGGGATCCACTGGCCCACTGGTTCCGTTGCCTGGTGCCAAACAGCTTGCCACAGGTCCGGGCCAAGGCGGAGGTCTGGTTCGATCCCAAGAATCCCCAGACCACCGAACTTACGGTGATCAGACAGTTGACCCTAGCCTATATGAACGGTAGGGGAACCGATGCACACCCACCCAAGGGGACGGTGCATGAGGTAAAACCCGGACCGGGTAGGAAAGAGTGGCACCAGGAAGGGAATAACCCCCCAACATAAAGACAAATTGTTATGGGTGTGGGAAGGATGGTCATTGGCGGAAGGCGTGCAAAAACTCTTGGAAAGACAACAAGGGAAAGAATTCCACAGCCCCAGCCCAAAAAGCGAAGGCAGGAATCCCTCCCACAGTGGCCGAGTTATTCTTGGACACCATGAGGTCCTTATTGACTGGCCACGGGAGAGTAGCAGCTGCTACTGCTGCTCTGACCCCATCAGCCCCATCCAACCCACAGCCATGACTAGAGCCAGCGCAGCCTGTTTACCTGTGTTCCCTTCGATACGATGAATGGAAAAGACCTCTCGTGGAGATGGAGGTGGAAAAGGTGAAGGGGACCTATCTGTGGGACATGGGGGCATCATGCACCGTGGTCCATTCAGCTAACCACAACACCTCACCTCTATCTAATGGGGTCCCATACAGTCTGTCGGGGTTCACAGACAAAGAACAGGCTGGCTCGTTTTCCATCCCGCTCGCCATTCGTTTAGGACCGCTCCGCTCTAAGGGGACCTGTGTCCTGATGAAATGGGAGGTGGAGGGTGGAAGAGGGGTCCTGGGAGCCGACTTTATTGTAGGCCACGGGATCCTGGTCGATTTAAGAAATCATTGCCTATGGGGACATAGGAATTAACACAAGCGGGGATGGGGTTATTGTCTCTGGCCAGTCAGAAGCCTCTGAGCTGCTCCAGGGACACCCGTGCGGTTTCGAAGCGCTCCCCTATTCCTGGTTCTGACCGCCAGACTTATTTGGTAGCGATGTAGACAGAAAAACGTGTCTTGTGGTTCGGGTGCAAAACAGACCAGTATTTATTGAAACAAAAGAAAGAAACAACTTAAAAATAATCGATACAACACACCTATGCCTGGTACAGCACTTTTGCTTAACACAGTTCACTTATCGTTTATTGCAGCACTCTTTTGCTTAGTGGCTTTACTTAAATACAGCACCTTTAACTAGTGCAACACACCTTTAATACAGTACACTTTGCTCACTACAGCACCTCTGCTTAGTGGCTTTTACTTAAATACAGCACTTTAATACAGCTGCTTAGTGTCCACTGAAGCACCTTTCTGCTTAGCGCAAGACTGTTACTCAAATACAACACTTTACTTCTTACAGATCACTTAATGTTCACTACAGCACTTCCCTGGTTAGTGCAACACATTTATTCAACTACAGCACTTTTAATACAGAACTCAGTGTTCACTACAGCACTTTGAATACTGTTGGGGGGGATGACTCATCAGGGGAAGGCAGCAGCAGCCAACTTCCTGGCACCATGGGTGGCTCTGCTGCACAGGCTGGGAGGAAAAAAAGTGGAAGAGCTATAGTGATAGTGGACTCAATTGTAAGGGGAATAGATAGGCATTTTTGCGGCCGCAATCAAGACTCCAGGTTGGTGTGTTGCCTCCCTGGTGCAAGGGTCAAGGACGTCTCGGAGAGGCTGCAGAACATTTTGGAGGGGGAGGGTGAACAGCCAGTTGTCGTGGTGCACATAGGCACCAACGATATAGGTAAAAAGCGGGATGAGGTCCTAAAAGCAGAATATAGGGAGTTAGGAGTAAATTAAAAAATAGGACCTCAAAGGTAGTAATCTCAGGATTGCTACCAGTGCCACATGCTAGTCAGAGTAGAAATAGGAGGATATTTCAAATGAATATGTGGCGAGAGGAATGGTGCAAGGAGGAGGGATTCAAATTCCTTGGACATTGGAACCGGTTCTGGGAGAGATGGGACCAGTACAAACGGGACGGTTTGCACCTGGGCAGGGCCGGGACCGATGTCCTAGGGGGAGTGTTTGCTAGTGCTGTTGGGGAGGGTTTAAACTAAAGTGGCAGGGGGTTGGGAACCTGAGCAGGGAGACAGAGGAAAGGGAAACAAGGAAAAAAGCAAAAGACAGGAAGGAGAAAAACAAAATTAGAAGGCAAAGAACTCAATGGTTTAAATCAAACATGGCCACAGTAAATAATAATTCATATAGGTCTGAGAGCATTAAAAAAACAAGCCTGAAGGCCTTGGGCTAGATTTTCAGTCGCTTGCGCCAGCAGTTAGCACCTTAAGAGAAGTGATTTTCGGGCGCTATGCGTGTAGCGCCCGGGCGCAGCGCAGTTTGCGCCCCGCCCCAAATTAAGTTGCCCGTTAGCGCCGGCGCAAAGTTTAGCGCCCGCCCGGATGCGCGCGCAGAAAATGACGTCACATCCTCGTGCAACGCCCTTTGTGCGCCCCGATTCCAAACTTCAGTCGGACCGTCCCATTGTGTGGCTGGCGGCCGGAGCGTTTGGAAAAAGGAACGCAACACAACCAGCGCGGGCCCCGGGGGGCGCAAATTAAAGGGGACGTACTCTCCAGTATAAAGGCCAGCCTTTTTTCAGAAAACACTCTTGTGCAACGCATTTCTGGAGACACAACAAGGAGGATAGCTAACTGGTTTCAAGCAGCAAGAGCCAGGTATTTTTGGACTCAGGCCAGAGCGCTGCAAGTGGCCTTTTGGAAATTAGAGTGTTTGCCAGGATTTGATGGGGGTTGCATGGGGTGCCAACGCGGAGCTGCAGCTCCATGTCCGTAGGGCTCGCAGACGCATTGTGAGAGGGGCAGCCCTGGCTAGAGGCAGAGGGGGCTACAGGCGTCGGCCACGTAGGCCTTACCCAGTCAGGCTATACCGCCAGCAGCGCTCCTACATAAACATGAGTGCCGCGCGATGTGTTAAAAGGCTCCGATTCCGAAAGGAGGTGATTGCAGAGATCTGCCACCTGCTTCACCGAGATCTGCGGCCAAAGCTCAGGTGCAGGACGTCTCTGTCGGTGGAAGTGAAGGTGACGGTGGCATTGAACTTCTATGCCACCAGCTCCTTCCAATACGCTGCTGGGGACATAGCAAACATCTCCCAGTACGGCGCGCATCGCTGCATCCGCCAGGTGACCGAAGCACTGTTCAGAAGGAGAAGCCAATTCATCTCCTTCCCCATGGCCCTGGAGAGCCAGCATCAGCGCGCATTGGGATTTTCCAGACTCGGGGAATTCCCCTTGGTGCAGGGCGCCATTGACTGTACGCATGTGGCTTTGCGGGCCCCTCTGGAGCATGGCGAGCAGTATCGCAACAGGAAGGGCTACCATTCTCTGAATGTGCAGCTGGTCTGTGACCACAAGCAGCGCATCATGGCAGTCAATGCCAGCTTCCCAGGCAGCAGCCACGATGCCTTTATCCTGCGGCAGAGTACTGTGCATGACATGTTCCAGGCACAGCCTCCCCCAAGAGGATGGCTACTCGGGGACAAAGGCTATCCTTTGTGCACCTGGCTCATGACCCCGCTCCGCGCGCCCAGGACCGCTGCTGAAGAGGCCTACAACGAGAGCCATCAAACCACCCGCAACATCATCGAGCTAACTATTGGGGTCCTCAAGCAGCAGTTCCGCTGCCTTGATCGCTCCGGAGGAGCTCTCCAGTATTCGCCGGACCGGGTCTCCCAATTTGTGGTGGTTTGCTGCATGCTACACAACCTGGCTATCCGCAGGACTCAGGCACTGCCACCTGACGTTGGACCAGCACCTCAGGAGGAGGAGCAGGAGGAGCATGAGGAGGAGGAGGAGGAGGAGCAGGAGTACGTTCCCAGGAGGGAGCGACCAGGGCCAAGGGCTGCACGACGCCACCTTATTACACGGTACTTCTAAGCCCCCTGTCAGGGAATGGCCAGGGGCCATGAGGGAAGATGAATGCAGCCGCTCCGCAAGCCCTCAGCCGGCGAAGCCAACAAACACTAAGAAGAACAACCATGGAGACTGCATGAATAAAGATAATTTTTTATTACACAAAAATGAAAAGCCCTTCCCACATGAATCCCCAAAAACAATAAACGGGCCCCACAAAAAGCCCAACAAACGACTCACTCCCACAAACTGGGGAGGAGTCACTCCTCCTTTCTTCAAACCGGGCCTCAACGTCGGCCTAACGCAAAAAATAAGCCCTCCAACAACACAACCATGGGCAAAATAAAGATGGCCACCGCCATATAAAAGGAAAGCTGCCCACACCCTCTACTGAGTGGCCCGCGAGGGCGAGACCTTGCCCAGCCTTTTGCCTCCCCTGCCCGGCCTGCTGCTCCTTCGCAAGCTCTGCCCAGTGGCTGCTGCGAGGCTGGGGGAAGGCGCCTGAGGCTCAGATGCCCTTCCGCCAGATGCCGCTGGGGGGCGGCCTACACGGCGTTTGGGCCTCGAGGGGCCGTCTGCTGAGTGGCGCACCTGAGCCTGGCCACCATCAGCTGCAGCCGCTTGCCCTTGACACCCCAGTGGGGGAATGGCGGCGACGGATGGCGCAATGTGGGCCAGCTGGCGTCTGGGATGCGCTGGCTGGTGCTGTGGCGCGGTGGCACTCGGCCGGGCCCGCACTGCAGGATCCGCAACAATCAGCCGAGGGGCGGCTTGCTGGGATGGTCCAGCGCGGCGGCTGCCCTGGCGATGCCTGCCTGAGACAGCGCGTGTGGCAGCAGTGAGTGCCCCTGTGGTCCTGGTGTGCGCGCGCATCACAGCCGCCAGGGTCTTGACAGCATCAGTCAGCATGCGGCCACTCGCGGCAGTTGCTGCCCCGAACTCGCGCACACTGGTCGCCAGCGACTCGATGGCCTCAGGCATGCGCCCCACCACGCTCATGAGCTCCGTGTGGCGCCGGTCCGAATCCTCGGCCATCTTATCCAGCTTCCGCACCTCCTCCGAGGTGAAGGTGTCCGGACTGGAGTCGCGACTCTCCCGCTGGGGAGGAGGGGGCCGAACTAGGGGACCCTTGCCGCGTTGGTGGCGGCGAGTGTGCCGAACAGCAGCACTCCCCTCTGATCCTTCCCCCCTTTGGGGGGAAGGCCGTGGGCCACGCGCACGGCTCCTGGGTGGCTGGACGCCACTGGTCCCAGAAGCTGCATTGCCCTGCGACAGTTCCTCCAGGCACTCGTCCAGTGAGGAGGTGTCAAGCATTTCCTCCTCTCCTGCGGGACGTGACTGTTCCCCCGAAGGTCCGGCTTGCTCCTCCTCCTCCTCCTCGTCGGAGGTGCTGTCACTGGCAGCTTCAGGGTCCTGGTCGTCACCAGCTGAAAGCAGGAATGCACAAGAGTAGCTTCAGAGTGAGGAGACGGCGTCAGCGAGGGAGTTAGGACTGGTGGCATTCAGCGCATTGGTGGGACAGTGGCAAAGGAGGTAGCTCGGATGGGCCAGTGCGACGCGAGAGGGCCAAAAGGCGAGGTCCTTACCATTGCCGGGCAGTGGAGGGTCGGATACTCCGCACGCTGTGGGGACAATCACACGGGCTCCCATGAGCACACACACGCGCTTCTCCAGCCGAGTGAGCTTCTGCAGCTTGGCGCGGCCACCCCTGGCACGCGCCTGGCGATTAAACGCTACTTTAGCCTGCAAGAGAAAGGACGGGCTGTAAGTGCGCAGTGAAGCCCTGATGTAGTGTGCACTGCCTCCCATGGTGGAATAGCGTGGACAGAGTGAAGCCCTGATGTAGTGTGCACTGCCTCCCATGGTGGAATAGCGTGGACAGAGTGAAGCCCTGATGTAGTGTGCACTGCCTCCCATGGTGGAATAGCGTGGACAGAGTGAAGCCCTGATGTAGTGTGCACTGCCTCCCATGGTGGAATAGCGTGGACAGAGTGAAGCCCTGATGTAGTGTGCACTGCCTCCCATGGTGGAATAGCGTGGACAGAGTGAAGCCCTGATGTAGTGTGCACTGCCTCCCATGGTGGAATAGCGTGGTCAGAGTGAAGCCCTGATGTAGTGTGCACTGCCTCCCATGGTGGAATAGCTTGGACAAAGTGTAGAGTGCCGAATGGCCATGTGATGCTCATGACTGTCCCAATGCTGCTGGCTGAGGGCTGGCCAATAGGACTTTCAGCTCCCTTTGCCCATCATGTCAGGTGTACATGCAAGAATGAGGAGGAGACTGGAAAGGCTGCTCACCTTCACAATCCTGGTCAGATCGTTGTATTTTTTACGACATTGTTTGTGGGTCCTGGGGGCATCGCCGGTGAACGTCACCCTCTGGGCGATCTGCTTCCAGGCTTTGGTGTAGTCGTGGTGGGTTGGCTTCCTCCCACTCTCTGGGAACAAGATCTTGCGCCTCACCTCCAGAGCTGTGACCATTATGTCCAGATCACCCTCTGAGAAGCGCAGGGCACGCTGACGGGCCTTCTCTGGCGTTGCCATGACTCCCTGGGGCTGAGCAGCAGTGTTGAGGCCTCTTTGCAAGGCTGCAGTGTGCAAGGCGTGGCAGCAGACCAATTCGTCGCTTCCCCCTTTAAGAGCTGGTCGGCGCCACGGGGTCTGCTGTCAGTCCAAAAATGACCGCACCCGCGCTGCGCCCCGCCTGGGCGCTATCCCTCTGGACCACCAGCTTAGCGCCTAAAGATAGGAGTGGAACGCCTCTTTTAGCGCTCCACCAATCTCTTAGGGCGAAGCCACTGAATTTCCGGCAACGGGGCGCTACTTTGGGGTGGGCGCTAACTTCGGGCGGGCGCTAAGGTTAGCGCCCCAAAACTGTCTATACTGAAAATCTAGCCCCTTGTGTCTTAATGCGAGGAGCATTTGGAACAAGGTGGATGAATTAGCTGTGCAAATAGAGGTAAACGAATATGATTTGATTGGGATTACAGAAACATGGCTCCAGGGTGGCCAAGGTTGGGAATTCAACATCCAGGGGTATTCAATATTTAGGAAGGATAGGCAAAAAAGAAAGGGAGGTGGGGTAGCTTTGCTGGTTGAAGAGGGGATTAACACAATTGAAAGGAAGGATATTAACTCTGATGATGCGAAACCTGTATGGGTAGAACTGAGAAATATCAAGGGGCAGAAAACATTAGTGGGAGTGGTATATAGACCTCCAAACAGTAATACGGAGGTTGGGGATGGCATTAAACGGGAAATTAGAGACGCGTGCAATAAGGGCACAGCAGTCATCATGGGTGACTTTAATTTACATATAGATTGGGCTAACCAAATTAGTAAAAATACTGTGGAGGAGGAATTCCTAGAATGTTTACGGGGTGGTTTTCTGGAACAATATGTCGAGGAACCAACCAGAGATCAGGTCATCTTAGACTGGGTATGATGTAATGAGAGAGGATTAATTAGCAATCTTGTTGTACGAGGCCCCTTGGGTCAGAGCAATCATAATATGATAGAATTCTTCATTTGGATGGAGAGTGAAGTAGTTGACTCAGAGACTAGGGTCCTGAATTTAAATAAAGGAAACTATGATGGTATGAGGCGTGAATTGGGTAGGATTGATTGGGGAATGTCAGTGGATAGACAATGGCAAATATTCAAAGACCGCATGGATGAACTACAGAAGTTGTTCATCCCAGTTTGGGATAAGAATAAAACAAAAAGGGTGGCTCAACTGTGGCTAACAAGGGAAATTAGGGATAGCATAAGATCCAAGGAGAGGGCATATAAATTGGCCAGAAAAAGCGGTAACCCTGAGGATTGGGAGCAGTTTAGGATTCAACAAAGGAGGACAAAGGGATTTATTAAGAAGGGGAAAATAGAATATGAAAGTAAGCTTGCAGGGAACATAAAAACTGACTGTAAGAGCTTTTATAGATATGTGAAGAGAAAAAGATTAGTGAAATCAAGTGTAGGTCCCTTGCAGTCAGAAGCAGGGGAAGTTATAATGGGGAACAAAGAAATGGCAGACCAATTAAATGCATATTTTGGTTCTGTCTTCACAAAGGAGGACACAAATAACCTCCCAGAGATGTTGGAGAACATAGGGTCTGATGAGAGGGAGGAACTGAAAGAAATCAGTATTTGTAGGGAAATGGTATTAGGGAAATTGATGGGATTGAAGGCCGATAAATCCCCAGGGCCTGATAATCTACATCCTAGGGTACTTAAGGAATTGGCCCTAGAAATAGTAGATGCATTGCTGATCATCTTCCAAAATTTGCTGGAATCTGGAACTGTACCCATGGATTGGAGGGTAGCTAATGTTACCCCAGTATTCAAAAAGGGTGGTAGAGAGAAAGCGGGGAATTACAGACCGGTAAGCCTGACATCGGTAGTGGGGAAAATGCTAGAGTCCATTATAAAGGATGTAATAGCTGAGCACTTGGAAAACACTGACAGGATCGGACAAAGTCAACATGGATTTACAAAAGGTAAATCGTGCTTGACTAATCTACTGGAATTTTTTGAGGATGTAACTGGGAAAATAGATAAGGGAGAACCAGTAGATGTGGTGTATTTGGACTTTCAAAAGGCTTTCGATGAGGTCCCGCATAAGAGATTAGCATGTAAAGTTAAGGCACATGGGATTGGGGGCAAGGTATTGACTTGGGTAGAGAACTGGTTGGCGGACAGAAAGCAGAGAGTAGGAATTAACGGGTCTTTTTCTGAGTGGCAGGCAGTGACTGGTGGGGTACCGCAGGGATCGGTCCTTGGACCCCAGCTATTCACAATATATATTAATGATCTAGATAAGGGAACTAGATGCAATATCTCCAAGTTTGCAGACGACACAAAGCTGGGTGGGCGTGTGTGCTGCGAGGAGGATACCGAGAAACTCCAGGATGATTTGGACAGGTTGGGTGATTGGGCAGAAGCGTGGCAGATGCAATATAACGTGGATAAATGCGAGGTTATCCACTTTGGTGTCAAAAACAGAAAGGCAGACTATTATCTGAATGGCAATAGATTGGGAGAAGGGGACGTCCAATGAGACCTGGGTGTCCTTGTGCACCAGTCGCTGAAGGTAGGCATGCAGGTGCAGCAGGCGGTGAAGAAGGCAAATGGTATGTTGGCCTTCATAGCAAAAGGTTTTGAGTACAGGAGCAAGGATGTCCTGCTGCAGTTGTACAGTGCCTTGGTGAGACCACACCTTGAGTACTGTGTGCAGTTTTGGTCACCTTATCTGAGGAAGGATGTTCTTGCCATGGAAGGAGTTCAGCAAAGATTCACAAGGCTGATCCCTGGGATGGCAGGAATGACGTATGAGGAGAGATTGGGCGATTGGGCTTATACTTGCTGGAGTTTAGAAGAATGAGAGGGGATCTCATCGAAACTTATAACATTCTGACAGGTCTGGACAAACTAGATGCAGGTAGAATATTCCCGATGGTCGGAGAGTCCAGAACCAGAGGTCACAGTCTAAGGATAAGGAGTAAGCCATTTAGGACAGAGAAGAGGAAGAATTTCTTCACCCAGAGAGTGGTGAACCTTTGGAATTCTCTACCACAGAAGGCGGTTGAGGCCAAGTCTTTAAATATATTCAAGAAAGAGTTGGATATATTTCTTAAGGCTAAAGGGATCAAGGGATATGGGGAGAATGCAGGGACAGGGTACTGAATTTGGATGATCAGCCATGATCTCATTGAATGGTGGAGCAGACTCGAAGGGCAGAATGGCCTACTCCTGCTCCTATCTTCTATGTTTCTATGTTTCTATGTTTCTCTGCTAGTGCAACACTGTTACTTAAATACAGCACTTTACTTCTTACAAATCACTTAATGTTCACTGCAGCACTTCCCTGCTTAGTGCAACACTTTTATTTAAATACAGTACTTTTAATACAGAACTCAGTGTTCACTACAGCACTTCTCTGCTAGTACAACATTGTTACTTAAATAGGGGAGGAGAGAACGGACACAACGAGGGAAAATCAACTAAAATTACAGTTCTAACAAAATTCCCCTTAATTCCCACCCCTATACCTATTCTAAGCTGCCTTGTAATGGGCCAGAAAAGGTATGCTCACCAATGAACGCCTGCTCCGTACCCCCTGTGGTCTATGATCTTCACTGCGCCGAAGTAAAGAATACCCCAGTATTTAAAAGTAAATTGCTGGTATTCCACTCCTTTAGGCAGGCTTCTGAGCTGTTCTTCTGTAGACAGAGCACGGAGGCGTGGCAGCAGAGAGAGAGAGATCACTTCCTGAGAAGCTATCTTATACCTCATTTGGGGCCGAAACCTTCCTGCCCAAATCCGGGTGCATCTGGGCTAAACAAAAGGGATCCGATGTCCCCATTAACTGAGATGGGTTTTGGATGAATTACCCATTTATCGTCATGGGTTTGTAAATGTATTCCCATTCATTGTACTGAGTTTGAATGGAGCTGTCTTGGTTTGAAAAAAAAGCGTGTCTTTCTATAATTGCTGAGTAAACAGCTTTGAAAGTTAGTGTAAACAAAAGTCATTGGGCTAAAAATTCAGTTGGGCGCCGTTTGGGGCGCCAAGCTCGCCTGGGCGCCGGAATTACCACTGCGAGCGGAGCCACTTGCGCCATCCGGATATTCAGTTTCTGCGCCCCAAATGGAAACGGGCCGCTATTCGAGGCTTCCCGCGCCCCGCTTGGGGCGCTGAAACTGAATATCGGCGCGCTAAGGGCCACAGCGCCACATGCTGCGGCACGGCACGCTGCGGTACTGCAGGCCTTCCTCCCACTGTTAAGGGGGAGGTGCCTGCAACAGCGCGATCCCCACTCGCGACTGCCGGCAAATGAGCCCGGCACCAAGGAGAAGTGCCGGGCTCTCGGGAAACAGCCGGCAATGCCGCGGGGGGGGGGGTTTAGGAGGCCGGGGATGGAGGTGCTGGCAGGCGGCTGCCGAAAAAGTGGCCGGCCGCACCTCCACCTTAACTAGCGCCACTACCGCCACAGGTAGGCCCCTGTGTACCGGTCGCTATTTGCGGCCGGCGCTGAAGAGGCGGGCACGACCAAATATGGTCATCGGGGCGGGAGCGGGGCGCTGCGCACACCGATGACGTCATCGGTGGCGGCGCAGCACTGCAGGCTAACGCCGCCATTAGGGCCCCGCTAAATATCGCGGTAGGTGTGGCCAGTGGCGCAAAAGCCACTGAGCGCCCTCTTTGGGCGCAAACTGGTGGCGCAGGCCACTGAATTTCTAGGCCATTGTCCTGTGGTCAAACTGAAACCACAGTCTCAAGTGGTTAATCCTTTGTGTAAACATAGTAGCAGTTTCTGTCGATTGTCTCTGCAGGGAGGGTAGCTCCCTGAACTGCCTTTGATTGGCAGTTTAGTCAGCCATCTTTGATCTTCCCTTTTCATATGTCCACAGTCTGTGTCCTGACACGAGATCGGGCAGCCATCTTTGATTACCCCTTTTTCACAGACACACACAAGCTGCCTTTTCAATGGCCTAGAAATTCAGTGGCCTGCGCCACCAGTTTGCGCCCAAAGAGGGCTTTTGCGCCAGTCTGCAAAATTCAGGCGAAATTCAGCGGGGCGCTAATGGCGGCGTTAGGCTGTAGCGCTGTGCCGCCACCGATGACGTCATCAGTGTGCGCAGCGCCCCGTTTCCGCGAAGAACGCCATATTAAATTGCGCCCGCCTCTTCAGCACCGGCCGCAAACAGCGACCGGTACACAGGGCCTACCTGTGGCGGTAGTGGCGGTAATTAAAGTGGAGGTGCGGCCGGCCGCTTTTTCGGCAGCCACCTGCCCGCACCTCCTTCCCCGGCCTCCTCCACACCCCCCCGCGGCATTGCCGGCTGGTTTCCGGGAGCCCGGCACTTCTCCATTCTGCCGGGCTCTTTTGCCGGCACTCGCGATCGGGGCTCCGGCTGCTGCAGGCACCTCCCCCTTAAGAGAGGGAGGAAGGCCTGCAGTACCGCAGCCTGCCGCTCCGCTGCGGGTGGCGCTGCGGCCACTAGCGCGCCGATAATCAGTTTCAGCGCCCAAGCGGGGCGCCGAAACCCCTGTTTAGCGGCCGCCTTCCACTTGGTGCGCTGACACTGAATATCCCGCTTGCGCAAGTGGATCCGCGCGCAGCGGTAATTCCGGTGCCCAGGCAAGCTGGGCGCTCCATAATGAATTTCTAGGCCAATGTCTTTTGTCTTCTGCCACGAGGTCTGACAGCCATTTTGATCCCTGGATTTTAAAGGTATATTACCCAGGTATTATTTAATCAAGTAAATCAATCTTCGGAACTGTATGAAATTTCAAAATTATTGCGAAATCCTTACAGTTCCCCATTGGATAATAAAACTTGCTTGTAGTATCCTGTCCAAAAGTGAGCAATAATTTCTGACCCCCCACAAACAACCTTCCGTTAATACTTATCTAAATCTATCTACGATCCCCCGACAGCTCCATCTCCCCTGCCCAGAGAGAATCGCAGTACGGTAGACATCTATCGACAGAAAGCAAGATTAATTAAATAATGAATAAACGGAGGGGTCCAATGCCCCTGCACCACTTATATCCACAATAAGGCAAGCATGAAGGGGACCGACGTGCCTGCACCACTTGTAACATAATTTTAACATGATACGATGGCCTAGAAATTCAGTGGGCTTTGCGCCCAGTTACCACCCAAAGAGGGCTTCTGCACCAGTCTGCAATTTCGGGTGAACTTCATTGACGCGCTAATTGCGGCGATAGCCGTTAGCGTTGCGCCGCCACCGATGACGTCATCGGTGTGCGCAGCGCCCCGGAACCGCCCCGACACCGGCCCGACCCCCATCTTCAGTAGCGGCCGCCTCTTCCGTGGTGGCCGCTAATAACATTCGGAGACCGGGTCCGTACAGCAGCCTTAGTGGGGCGCTTTAAGGTGGAGGTGCGGCCGGCCGCTTTTGAGAGGGAGGAAGGCCTGCAGTACCGCAGCCTGCTGCTCCGCTGCGGGCGGCGCTGCGGCCACTAGTGCGCCGATATTCCGTTTCAGCGCCCCAAGCGGGGGCGGCCACACCCTTGGACAGCGGCCGTCCTCGACTTTGGGCGCTGAAACTGAATATCGGCTGGGCGCGAGTGGCTCCGCGCCCAGCGGTAAATTCTGGCCGCCAGCGAGCTGGCGGGGCTATAGCTAATTTCTAGGCCAATATCTTTAATGGGATTGTCACCCAGCCAACATATCTGCTAAAAATACACATGGAAGACAACGAGCTTCCCTTTTTTTTATTACAATGCAATTGCCTGGCACTTTATTGAAAGGCACTATTCTTCAGCCATAAATGTATTTTAAATTTTCACAATGCAAACATAACAATTCATAGGCATATGCAATTCATTCCCTTAACTCCAAACAAGCAGTAAAATAATTAACAAGTTTTGTAAATTCTTGGGCCTAGAAATTGGGTATAGCCCCGCTTGGGGTGTTAGAATTGGCGCAGTGCAAAGTTTATAGCCAGACACAACTTATCGCCACCTGGCGTGATATTGGGTTGCATCGCCCCTAAAGGTGATTGAGGCGCGAATTCAGGCGTTCCACGGGACTCCTAAGGCGCTAAACTTCCGGCAGAACCCAATATCGGAGCGGACGGGCGCAGTGCAGGTGCTCTCAATTACCGATGACCACGAGCCTTCCAGGCGCCGGCCAGCTCTTAAAGGGGTGGGTCAGTCAGCTTCAGCATCCACACTCTGCACCTTGCAGGCCTCAGAATCGGCGCAGGCCCTTCTCTGGCGCTAAAAACTTGGACCAGATGGAGAAGGTGAGACAGAGAGCAGAGCACTTCACCAATGAGGCTCTGGAGCAATTGGTGGCCGCAGTGGAGCACCGGCGAGATGTTCTCTACCCAGACAATGGCAGGAGGCCGAATCATAAGGGCTACCGACGAGCTTGGAGGGATGTATGCCAGAGGGTCAACTCCAGCAGCATGGTGACCAGGAGCCCTGTCCAATGCAGAAAGAAATTCAACGACCTCACTCGGGTCGTGAGGGTGGGTGTTGTTTCTGCAAACTTCTGCATCACTTCATTTGCACCTGACTTTATGGCTACAGGGTGGCCTGTGCCCCATTGGCCATCTGCCAGCAAGCACCCATGGCCCTTTCTGGGCACACACATGCACATTTAACTCAAGGCATCATGTAAGGGCTCTTCCACCATGGGGGGCATGAGACGATCACTCAGGGCATCAGGTAACATAACTTCCCCTCCTTTCCTCTACAGTCCAAGCTGGCAAGGATTGGCAAAGACCAGCTTCGCACCGGTGGAGGACCTCCACAAGTGGTCACTCTCACGGATCTCGAGGAGAGAGTCCACCAGATTCTTGGAGGACGTCTGAGTGGTCCTGTAACCACTGCAGCTGCCGACCCCATTGTCGACAGCAATGGTAAGGTTCTCACCTTTTACAACTGTCTCCTTCAACTTGTTCCCCCCGCCAGCATGCTTTCTCACTGTGGACCCATGTCATAGCCTTGCCGCAATCTGGCATCCCTTGCTGCCAAGCTGTCCTTTTGCTAAAGCCACTCTTCCACCTCCCTGCTTTCAGATGCTGCATCACCAACTCGGGAGCCGGGCCCTCAAGCTGCCAGTGCCAGTGCCTCCGAAGGCTCAATGAGAAAATTATTGTCCAACAGAAGGTCAGCAACTCTCTCCAGCACCGATCAGAATGGCCAGCCCAAATGTCTGCAGCTTTTATACTAGTGCTGTCCCCTTTAAATAGCGCCCCCCGAGTCCAAGAAGGGCCTGGGAACACTCCATCCAACTGTCACTAATAGCGCCAGGCGGAAAGGTTGCGGGCGCCACCGAATATCCGGCCCGGGGCGCCAAAAATGGCGTTGCACACTGAAATGATGTCATGATCTGCCAGCGCCCGCGGGCGCATGCAAAAAGTTAGCGCTGGCGCTAAAAGGATACTCAATATGGGAGGTGTCGCTATATTCACTGCGCCCGCCTGAAAATTGGGTAACGCCCCAATTCTCGGGCTCTTTAGGCGCTAATCGCTGGTGCTACCAACCGAATTTTTGGCCTTAGTCTTAAATTGAATTTCCAATCTTAATCTTAAATTGAATTTCCAGTAACAGTTTAAATGTTGTGGGCATCCGCCTCCTGCAGACCCCTTCCTTCACGGGCTGGGAATGCTCCTTCCTTGAGCACTCATCGACACGCTGGTCCTCTGTGCCTTCCGGAACTCTGACAAAGACTAAAAAAAACATCTCGCCAGGTCCCCTGGCTCGGGGGGTGTAATCAGGTACCGCGACCTTGATTCACAATACAATTCCGGAACGTTACCATACTTAAAACTTATACACTAATAATATCACTACTGAATTACAATTCAAAAAATTAAAATTAACACGTTCTACCTTAATCCTTATACACACTACTTGAACAAAGCTACATAGAAGCGCCGCCTGTCTCCGGGCGGCCAGCCTAATCCCTGGCTGGGCTGCCACAGGCTGCTTCCTGTGGCATGGCTGGACTGATTCCACCTTCTGGTCCCTCACAGCTTATGGTTGCTGGTTGGGGACCTCTGCCTTTTGGCCTCTCCCTGACTCGGGAGACTGCCCTACTCCACTGGAAAGTGGGTGACCATACTTTCTTGGGCTGGGGTACCTGAAGAGATCTCCTAGGGAGTGTCGCTGGTGGGGCTACCCCGGCGACCAGACCCTTGGCTCAGGTCACACTTCCTGCTGGTTCGGGACCTCCTCCTTCGGGTCCCTCCCTTCCCAAACCTGGGCTGGGGACAGGCAATCCCTTGCCACCGGCTGCCGGTGGCTGAGAGCCTTCACTTCAGGTCTAAACCTGGTTCAGGCTCCTCCCCGGAGTCCCACAAGAGAGGGGGAATCACTCGGGCCAAGTGCTGGGGGACTTCTCTTATACACCCGACTGCGCCTGCGTGTGCAGTCTGTGAGTGCATGCTCACTGCAGGCTGGGGATTTCTAACCTCAGGTGCAATCCCAGCTGTCTGTTTCCCTGCCCCTTGCTTAAACAAACTGCATTGTTTGATATAATTGGCTGCCTGCCAGTAATCCTGTTCAGAATCCATTTCTCTTACCAGAGCGGCCTTAAAGGTGGAGTCTGGGGCTTGGACTTGCTTATGGTCTAGGGCCAAAACTATCCCCTGTGTGCCTCCCTTGTCCTGGATTTCTGCTACCGGACCTGCTCCACAGGGGTCCCAGAACTCTCCTTCCCTGTTCCCCTGCTTGAATAACTTACTCTGGTTATGAATGGCTCCTCCCCTAACACAAGCCACAGCGCCTGCCTGTGCAGCCTGTGAGCTTGTACCTGCTGTAGGCTGAGGATTTCTGACCTCGGGTTCACTCCCAGCTACCTGTTTCCCTGTGGGTCTCATTAAGCTAGATGGGACCTCGTTAGACCGGGGTGAATTGGTCAGGTCTTCCGAGTGGACCACTGTGCTGGAGGCTCCAGTGACCTCCGAATATCTCCCCTGCACCATCTTCACCCCCATCTCAACATAGAGCCTGCTCCCCTCAGCATTTTCGCGGGGACACAGGTCAACAGGCTGCGCTGGCTCTAGTCATTGCTGGGAGTGAGGTGGGGCAGACGGGGTCAAAGCACCGGTGGTGGCTGCTACTCTCGCCTGGCCAGTCAGAAGAGACCATAGGGACTGTAAAAATGACTCAATTACTGCGAGAGGGAGGTCTGGCCCTGCCTTTTGGGCTGGGGCTGTGGAATTCTTTTCCTTGTCCTTCCAAGGATTTTTAGAGTCTTTTCTCCAGTGACCATCTTTCCCGCACTCATGGCAATTTAACCTAGCCTGGGAGGGACGGTTCCCCTCCTGGTGCCACTCTCTCTTACGCTGGCTACCAGGTTTAACCTCATGGACTTTTCCCTTGGATTGGGGCGTCTCGATACCCCTCATGTTCCTGAAGGCTATTGTGAGCCGGCGGATCACCGCTTCTTCAGTGGTCTGGGGGTTTCGGGGGTCAAACCAAGCCATGACCTGGGCTTGGATCTGGGGTAGGCTGTTTGTCATGAGACACCGGAGCCAGTGAGTCAATTGGACTGGGTCCAGTGCTGCTTGCCCTGGCATTCCCGGGCATGCACTCCGGTAGACTGGCCACAGCCTGTCTGCGAACGCCTGTGGGGACTCCCCTGGGAGCTGCACTGTTCTTTCCACCCGAGCAAACGGGCTACCATCATTGAGTCCCATGGCCTCCAATACCTCATTCTTGAGACCCTCATAATTCCTCTGCCCCCTTTTGCACTCACCAGATAGGGCCTGGAGGAGATCACCTGCCAGGGAAAACAGCAGCATTTTTGCTTGCTCCGCCTCATTGCTGTCATTTACACAAGCTGCTTGCTCTATCTCCCTGAAGTGCAGAGAGGGGTCTCCCCTTTTAGTGAGCTTGGGGATGTGGCTAACCATGTCCCTGAGCTGCTGGGTGCCATATGGCACCAGAAACTGATTCTGGATGGCCCCTGGGTCATCTTGATCAACGGGCGGACCGTACCTCCGTTGTCGGAGGGGGTACACTGGTCCTGGTCCCAACCTATCTAGCGGGGCCTGCTGTGCTTCCTCTACCACCTCATCCTCCACCCCCCTTTGCTGCCAGAGCTCCTGAAAGCTCGGAGCCATGGGTGGCGGTCGTGGGACCTCTGATTCCCTGACCGACATGTCCCTGGGTGTTGCCTGTGGGACGGTTTTACTTGGGCTGCCAGTAAAATCCGGCTGACCTGCCTTCGGGCTGATCAGACATATCATCCCCTTTGCTCTTTTTAAAGCCAAATTCAAGCTTTCTATCTCTGCTCTACAGGGGCCATGATCTGCTTCCTGAAACCCTTGCTCGCAGGCCAGCTTATATGCTGCCTTTACCTCCCTAACTTTTTCCTCCTGCTCTTTTACTTCTTGTATGAGGCGAGCGTTCTCCTCCTACACCCTCATCTCATTGTTTTTGGCCTCTGCAACTAGGCACTTCAGGTACTCTGACTCGTGCCTCGTGTGGCTTTTGCCCTCACTAAACTGAACCACCAGGTGCTCTATTTTGGCCTGGTATTCTTCAACCTCCCTTTCCCTATCCCAACTCTCTGCTCTAGATTCCCTAAGCCTGTGGGTGACTTCCCCAAGCCTGCAGGCACCTAACCACAAACAAACCAGTGGGGTAAAAAGAAAACCAATAACTGCTGCTCTCTCCAGACTCAAACCATCGTCTGCTACATCGCACACCGTTGCCGACGTCCCTGCCACGGTCGCCATTGTGTAGGAATTAACACAAGCGGGGTTGGGGTTATTGTCTCTGGCCAGTCAGAAGCCTCTGAGCTGCTCCAGGGGCCCCCGTGCGGTTTTGAAGCGCTCCCCTATTCCTGGTTCTGACTGCCGGACTTATTCGGTAGCGATGTAGACAGAAAAACGTGACTCGTGGTTCGGGTGCAAAACAGACCAGTATTTATTGAAACAAAAGAAAGAAACAACTTAAAAATAATCGATACAACACACCTATGCCTGGTACAGCACTTTTGCTTAACACAGTTCATTATCGTTTACTGCAGCACTCTTTTGCTTAGTGGCTTTACTTAAATACAGCGGCCTAGAAATTGGGTTTTGGCTTAGCCAGGGCTTTAGCGCCGGAAATTAGTGCCGGCGCTAAGTCCCCTGCGCGCGCCAAAAATTCAGTGGCGCCGCGCCCAAACGGCTGCCGGCGCTACTGAAGGGTCTTAGCGCCTGGAAAAGGGCGCTAACTGCCGTTTCGCGCCGCAATTCCGGCGCTGCGGCACCCGATGCGGTGCGGAAGGCTGGGGAAGTGCAGGCCTCCTCCTTCCGTTAAGGAGGAGCTGCCTGCACCCGGCCGCGGCCCGCGCAAATCTGCTTAAAAATGAGCCCGGCACCTCGGACAAGTGCCGGGCTTGCATCTGTTCCGGTCGGGGGGGGAGAGAAGTCCGGGGAGGGAGCTGCGGGCAGGCGGCCGGCGGGAAAGCGGCCGGCCGCCGCGGGGCCTTTAATGCGCCGGCGCTAACTGCAGTAAGGCACCTCTGACAAAACGCTGGTTGCGGCTGCCACGGGCGAGGCGGCCGCAACTCAATTTCGGAGTTCGGGTGGGTTACCACGGCAACCGGGACGCTGCGCACACCGATGACGTCATCGGTGCCGGCGCAGCGCGACCGGAGCAACGCCGATTTAGGGCCCCAGGGAATTTCACTACTGGCCATAACTCCGGCGCAAGGCCCTCTAGCGCCTCAAATGAGGCGCTAAGGCTACTGAATTTTCAGCCGAGCACCTTTAACTAGTGCAACACACCTTTAACACAGTAAACTTTGCTCACTACAGCACCTTTGCTTAGTGGCTTTTACTTAAATACAGCACTTTAATGCAGCTGCTTAGTGTCCACTGAAGCACCTTTCTGCTTAGCGCAAGACTGTTACTCAAATATAGCACTTTACTTCTTACAGATCACTTAATGTTCACTACAGCACTTCCCTGCTTATTGCAACACTTTTATTCCAATACAGCAATTTTAATACAGAACTCAGTGTTCACTACAACACTTCTCTGCTAGTGTAACACTGTTACTTAAATACATAAGAACATATAAAATAGGAGCAGGAGTAGGCCAATTGGCCCCTCGAGCCTGCTCCGCCATTCAATAAGATCATGGCTGATCTGATCCTAACCGCCAATCCACTATGACAGGACTATCTCCTGAATCTAACAGAATTAGACACATGAAACAGGAGCAGGATCAGGCTACACGGCCCCTGGGCCCGCTCCGCTACCCACAGGGCCATGACCGATCCGAACCTAGACTCATGTCCAAATTCCTGCCCGCTCCCCGTAACCCTTAATTCCCTTTTCTTCTAGGAAACTGTCTATTTCTGTTTTAAATTTATTTAATGATATAGCTTCGACAGCTTTTTGGGGCAGCATATTCCATGGACCTACCACCCTCTGAGTGAAGTAGTTCCTCCTCATCTCAGTTTTGAAAGCGCAGCCCCTTATTCTAAGACTGTGCCCACTAGTTCTAGTTTCACCCATCATCTGGAACATCCTCCCTGTATCCACCCGATCCAACCCCTTCACAATCTTATATGTTTCAATAAGATCGCCTCTCATTCTTCTGAACTCCAATGAGTAGAGTCCCAATCTACTCAACCTCTCCTCATATGTCCATCCCCTCATCCCCGGGATTAACCGAGTGAACCTTCTTTGTACTGACTCGAGAGCAAGTATGTCTTTTCTTAAGTATGGACACCAAAACTGTATGCAGTATTCCAGGTGCGGTTTCACCAATACCTTGTACAACTGAAGCAATACCTCCCTATTTTTATATTCTATCCCCCTAGCAATGAAAGCCAACATTCCATTGGCCTTCTTAATCACTTGCTGCACGTGCATACTAACCTTTTGAGTTTCGTGCACCAGGACCCCCAGATCCCTTTGTACTTCAGTACTTCCCAGTTTCTTGCCATTAAGATAATGGCCTACAAATTCAGTTTGCACAGTTTTGGGGCGCTAAAGTCGGGTGCTCGGTAAATTTAGCGCCCGCCGGAAACTGCAGGCCAACTCGCCGAAATTCAGTGAAGTTGGACCAGATTCTGGCCGAGCGCTGAAACTGGCGCTGCAATGCTGTGTTCAGGCGCTAATCCGGCGATGCGGCTTGATATCGCCGATTCCGGGCGCAGCGCAGGTGCGGTCATGTGTTGAGTGTCAGCAGACACCCTGACGCCGGCCAGCTCTTAAAGGGGGAAGGTTCAACTTTGACTGCTGCCACGCCCTGCATGCTGTAGCGCTGGAACTAGGCCTCAGCACTGGTGGTGTGCCAAAACAGCGCCTGGAGGAATGGAGAGGGCCCGTGACAGAGCACAGCGCTTCTCTGAGCATGCGCTGAGTGTGCTCATCCATGGGGTACACAAGAAAAGACGGATTGTGTGCCCGGCTAGTGGCAGGAAGGCTCCCAGGAGCCAGTTCAGGAACGCCTGGAGCAGAATTGCCCGCAGGGTCTCATCCAACTGCGATGTTCCCAGGAGTGCGGACCAGTGCCGCAAGAAATTCAATGACCTCAGTCGGATGGTGAAGGTGAGTACCCTTTCCACTGTCCCCCTCATCCTTGCATGTGCACCTCCCATTAGGGCCAAAGGGACATCAAAGGCCTAATGCCCAGCCCTCCTCCCGCTGCAATGGCACTTGCATGTTAATCAAAGCTCTTTCTGCACTTATCACACTGTCCAAGCTATTCAGCCATGGGAGGGCTCCCACACAGCAACAGGGCAGCACACTGTCCAAGCTATTCAGCCATGGGAGGGCTCCCACACAGCAACAGGGCAGCACACTGTCCAAGCTATTCAACCATGGGAGGCCTCACACACAGCAGCAGGGCACCACACTGTACTTAGAGGCCCTCCTTTCTCTTGCAGGCCAAGCTGGCGAGGAACGCCAGGAGCCAGGTAGCGACTGGTGGAGGGCGTCCCAACTACCAGGAGCTGACTGATCTGGAGGAGAGGGTGGCACGACTCCTGCGTGCCCGGGTGACAGGCCCTGTCACGATCGGCGATGCGGACCCTGTACTGGAACCCACTGGTAAGGACATGACCGGGTGCACCTCTCTCCTTGCCCTCGCGCATCAGATGTACATCCTTCCCCACTGACCGCAAAATGCGCATAATGCACCACTGCGGCCTCCCTGGCTGTCGGCCTGTCCTCACTCTAAAGCTACACTTGTGCCTTCCTGCTTTCAGCTGCTGAGGAGGAGGTGCTCCCTGAAGCACAGAGAGCCAGGCCCTCGGAGGAGGACGACGTGGAGGACCAGGAGGAAGGCGGCACCTCCGGGGAACCCTCCTCCGCGCCAGCAGATGGCAATGGAGGGGAGACGTCTGGCGTGCAGGAGAGCCGGGGGGAGGCGGTGGAGGGGAGGCCAGAACCTGGTACCAGTGGCGTGAACGCACGCGGCAAGGGCCCAGCAGCAGGGCAGCCTTCTGGCCAGAGGGGGGAGGCGGTGGAGGGGAGGGGAGAACCTGGTCCCAGTAGGGTGGCCGAACGCGGCAAGGGTCCGGCGCCACGCCAGCCTTCTGCCCAGAGGGCGAGTCCGCCCTCCAGTCCGGAGTCGGACGTCGCCCAGGAGGTGCGCCTCCTGCACGACATGTCGGCGGCGTCGGAGCGGCGCCACGTGGAGTTTATGCAGGTGGTGGAGCAGATGCCTCGCGCCATGGAGAGCCTGGCACATAGTGTGGTGGCTTTCGCCGAATCACAGGCCAGGGGCCTGGAACAATTCGCGGCAGCGCACGCCAGGGGGGTGGACCTACTTGTGGCAGTGCACGACAGGGGGGTGGACCTACTTGTGGCAGCGCACGACAGGGGGGTGCAGCAACTCGCCGCAGCGCAGCACGCCAATCGCCACATGAGAGGTGCTGGGCAGACACTGGCACAGCAGCTGCGGGCACATGCCAGGGCAGTTGGGGCACTAACTTCTGCCACCCCCGCACTGGCGCGGAGGCGTCGCCAGGCGAGCCGCCACCCTGCTGCAGCACAGCGGTCTGGCGGCCAACACATTGGTGCGCTTGCTCCCCTGCCAGGCCGGCCGAGTGCCAGTGTCTCTGGCGAGCAGCGCGTGCCTGCCATCAGCCAGCTTGTCCCCATTGGTGCAGGTGACACTGTCACTCCCCCAGCCAGGGTGCGACGAGCTGCTGCAGGAACTGAAGATGGCCACCCACAGCTGCAGCAGCCACCAGCCGGCCCCTCCCGGGCCGGCCCTCGTGTAGGGCGACCCCCAAGGGCATCTGGCGAGACGCATTGTCGCCCTGATGAGCCTTCCCCCAGCCTTGCCCCAGCCTCAGGGCCCAGCTTGAGGCGCAGCTGCAGGTCGGGCCGGGGCAAGAGAACGCTCTCTAAGGGCTCGCCCTCTCGGCACGCCGAGTAGAGTGTGGCGAGCGCGGGTTTTGGTCATGCGGGGGCTTCTGTTCTGGGGGGCATTATCTTGTTTGTTTTTATGGGGGTGTTTGTGTTGGGGGGGGGGGCGTTTTTTTGTAAGGCCGGTGAGGAAGGCCATTTGCATGTGGAAGTTTTGTTAGTCCTCCCCAGGTTTTGGGAGTGACAGAAGTTTTCGACTTTTTTGGAGGTCTTCTCTTTTTTGCTGTTCCATGTGGGAAGGGCCCTGAGTTTGTGAAATAAAGATTTTTATTTTTTCACCATGTGCAGGTGTCATGTTTCAACTGGTTGTTGGGTTAAGCGGCTGAGGGCTTGCGGAGCGGCTGCCTTCAGCTGCGTTCATTGGCCCAGGCCATTCCCTGACAGGGGGCCTAGAAGTGTCGAACAATAAGCCACCGGCGGACGGCCCTTGGACCTTGTCGCTCCCTCCTAGGCTGCTCCTCCTCCTCCTCCTCCTCATGGTCCTCCAGCTCATCCTCTTGAGGTGGTGGGGCAATGTCAGGTGGCAGTGCCTGAGTCCTGCGGATCGCCAGGTTGTGGAGCATGCAGCACACGACGATGAACTGGGAGACTCTATCCGGCGAATACTGAAGAGCTCCTCCGGAACGATCCAGGCAGCGGAACCGTTGCTTGAGGATGCCTATCGTTTGCTCTATTAGGTTCCTTGTGGCTTGATGGCTTTCGTTGTATGCCACCTCCGCTGGGGTCGTGGGCGCGCAGAGCGGGGTCATGAGCCATGTACACAAAGGGTAGCCCTTGTCCCCGATAAGCCATCCCCTTGGTGGAGGCTGTGCCTCGAACATGTCAGCCACAGTAGTCTGGCGCAGGATAAATGCATCGTGGCTGCTTCCTGGGAAGCGGGCATTGACAGCTAGGATGCGCTGCCTGTGGTCACACACCAGCTGCACATTTAGGGAATGGTAGCCCTTGCGGTTGCGGTAATGCTCGGCATTGTGGATAGGTGCCCGCATAGCCACATGCGTGCAGTCAATGGTGCCCTGCACCATGGGGAAGCCCGCGATCCTGCCAAATCCGACTGCACGCTGCTCCTGCTTGTGTTGGGTCATGGGGAAGGAGATGAATTGGTGTCTCCTCGCGTAAAGTGCATCGGTGACCTGCCGGATGCAGCGATGCGCGGCGAACTGGGAGATGTTCGCTATGTCCGCAGCAGTGGCTTGGAACGAGCCGCTTGCATAAAAGCTGAGAGCCACCGTGACCTTCACTTCCACCGAGAGAGATGTCCTGCACATGAGCTGTGGCCGCAAATCTGCGTGAAGCAGCTGGCAGATCTCTGCAACCACCTCCCTCCTGAAGCGCAGCCTCTTCACACAATGCAGGGAGTAAGAACCTCGAACCTGTTGGACAAGAGCAAGGGTTGCGGCTCCTCCAACACTACCTCCTGGATCCCCGTACCTGCCTCACTCGTAGTCACACCGTCCTGACCCTGGCCATGGGTTACATCTGAATTAATTAACTTCATAGGTGTGACCACCTCCTGATACACAAAGTCCAGGTACTTCTCCCCCTCCCTGATGTGTCGCAGTGTCTGAAGCTCAGACTCCAGCTCATCAACACGGAGCTGGAGATCCTGTAGCAGCAGACACTTGTCACAGATGTAATCACCGTTAGCCTCAATGGGGTCTACCGGCTCCCACATCTCGCAACAGTAACACATCACCTGCTCCATTCTAAGTAATTAATTAAAAAAAAATTATTGTTAGTTATGGACACCCTCTGCCCGATTATAGATGCTAGTATCCCCTTTAATTAATCGGATTTAAATTAGATCAATCCCTCTAATTACACCAGTTAAATGGTTTACCAACTGTCTCCACTACACCACAGAGACCCTAGAAAAAAACCCCGCAGAATTTAAGCTTGTAATGAAAAGAAGAAAGAAATACTCACCAACCAATCCAACCAATCACTTACCTGCTTCCTGGTGACGTCACTCTTGGATTATTTTTTACCTCTCTCCTCTGCTGTTGAGTTGGTACGCCTCGGGTCGCTGCCGGTTATAAGCTCCGCCTCGCCTCACCTCACTGCTCACTCCCAGGTCCGATGCTGTAGTCGGGCCTCGGGTCGCTGCCGGTTATAAGCTCCGCCTCGCCTCACCTCACTGCTCACTCCCAGGTCCGATGCTGTAGTCGGGCCTCGGGTCGCTGCCGGTTATAAGCTCCACCTCGCCTCACCTCACTGCTCACTCCCAAGTCCGATGTTGTAGTCGGGCCTCGGGTCGCTGCCGGTTCTAAGCTCCACCTCGCCTCACCTCACTGCTCACTCCCAGGTCCGATGCTGTAGTCGGGCCTCGGGTCGCTGCCGGTTATAAGCTCCGCCTCGCCTCACCTCACTGCTCACTCCCAGGTCCGATGCTGTAGTCGGGCCTCGGGTCGCTGCCGGTCATAAGCTCCGCCTCGCCTCACCTCACTGCTCACTCCCAGGTCCGATGCTGTAGTCGGGCCTCGGGTCGCTGCCGGTCATAAGCTCCGCCTCGCCTCACCTCACTGCTCACTCCCAGGTCCGATGCTGTAGTCGGGCCTCGGGTCGCTGCCGGTCATAAGCTCCGCCTCGCCTCACCTCACTGCTCACTCCCAGGTCCGATGCTGTAGTCGGGCCTCGGGTCGCTGCCGGTTATAAGCTCCGCCTCGCCTCACCTCACTGCTCACTCCCAGGTCCGATGCTGTAGTCGGGCCTCGGGTCGCTGCCGGTTATAAGCTCCACCTCGCCTCACCTCACTGCTCACTCCCAGGTCCGATGCTGTAGTCGGGCCTCGGGTCGCTGCCGGTTATAAGCTCCGCCTCGCCTCACCTCACTGCTCACTCCCAGGTCCGATGCTGTAGTCGGGCCTCGGGTCGCTGCCGGTTATAAGCTCCGCCTCGCCTCACCTCACTGCTCACTCCCAGGTCCGATGCTGTAGTCGGGCCTCGGGTCGCTGCCGGTTATAAGCTCTGCCTCGCCTCACCTCACTGCTCACTCCCAGGTCCGATGCTGTAGTTGGGCCTCGGGCCGCTGCCGGTTATAAGCTTCGCCTCGCCTCACCTCACTGCTCACTCCCAAGTCCGATGCTGTAGTCGGGCCTCGGGTCGCTGCCGGTTATAAGCTCCGCCTCGCCTCACCTCACTGCTCACTCCCAGGTCCGATGCTGTAGTCGGGCCTCGGGTCGCTGCCGGTTATAAGCTCTGCCTCGCCTCACCTCACTGCTCACTCCCAGGTCCGATGCTGTAGTTGGGCCTCGGGTCGCTGCCGGTTATAAGCTCCGCCTCGCCTCACCTCACTGCTCACTCCCAAGTCCGATGCTGTAGTCGGGCCTCGGGTCACTGCCGGTTATAAGCTCCGCCTCGCCTCACCTCACTGCTCACTCCCAGGTCCGATGCTCTTTACTTCTTACAAATCACTTAATGTTCACTACAGCACTTCCCTGCTTAGTGCAACACTTTTATTTAAATACAGCACTTTTATTACAGAACTCAGTGTTCACTACTGCACTTCTCTGCTAGTGCAACACTGTAACTTAAATAGGGGAGGAGAGAATGGACACAACGAGGGAAAATCGGCTAAAATTACAGTTCTAACAAAATTCCCCTTAATTCCCACCCCTATACCTATTCTAAGTTGCCTTGTAATGGGCCAGAAAAGGTATGCTCACCAATGAACACCTGCTCCGTGCCCCCTGCGGTCTATGATTTTCACTGCCCCGAAGTAAAGAATACCCCAGTATTTAAAATTAAACTGCTGGTATTCCACTCCTTTAGGCAGGCTTCTGAGCTGTTCTTCTGTAGGCAGAGCACGGAGCCAAGGCAGCAGAGAGAGAGAGATCACTTCCTGAGAAGCTATCTTATACCCCATTTGGGGCCGAAACCTTCCCGCCCAAATCTGGGTGCATCTGGGCTAAAAAAAAGGATCCGATGTCCCCATTAACTGAGATGTGTTTTGGATGAATTACCCATTTATCTGCAGTATTTTGCTATCGTACCCATTTATCGTGATGGGATTGTAAATGTATTCCCATTTATCGTACTGAGTTTGAATGGAGCTGTCTTGGTTTGAAAAAAAAGCATTTCTTTCTATAATTCTTGAGTAAACAGCTTTGAAAGTTAGTGTAAACAAAAGTCATTGTCCTGTGGTCAAACTGAAACCGCAGTCTCAAGTGGTTAATCCTTTGTGTAAACATAGCAGCAGTTTCTGTCGATTGTCTCTGTAGGGAGGGGAACTCCCTGAACTGCCTTTGTTTGGCATTTTAGTCAGCCATCTTTGATCTTCCCTTTTCATATGTCCACAGTCTGTGTCCTGACATGAGGTCGGGCAGCCATCTTTGATTACCCCTTTTTCACAGACACACACAAGCTGCCTTTTCAATGACTTTTGTCTTCTGCCACGAGGTCTGATGGCCATTTTGATCCCTGGATTTTAAAGGTATATTACCCAGGTATTCTTTAATCAAAAAAATCAATCTTTGGAACTGTAGGAAATTTCAAAATTATTGCGAAATCCTTACAGGGGCAAGTACAGGAAAGGACGGCGAGGTAGTAATAATCCCAGGGAAAGAAGGGAAGGGAACCCTATGCACCATGAAGCCCAAAGAGGGTTGTAACCTCAAGCTCATGGTCAGTAACACCCCAAAGGAGTTCCAGGCATTTGTGCAAGCCCACCTAGCCACATTTGCCACACACCGATAGCCACCCACGTAAACTCTCCACTGTGGCCGGTTAGAAAGCTGGACAATTCCTGGAGGGCCACGGTGGACTATCGGGTGCTCAACAGTAACATCCCAGCCTGTGCACCCATGGTAGCAGCAGTTGCCGACCTGATAGGAAGTATCCCAGCATCCGCGGCCACTTTCACGGTGCTGGATATTTCCAACGGGTTTTGGTCCATCCCTTTAAGGAGGGAGATCAGTACAAGTTTGCCTTTATGTTTAAAGGGCAACAGTACATGTGGAACTGCTTGCCTCAGGGCTTTCATAACAGCCACAGCATTTTCCATCAGTGCATTGCAAACAGTTTAAAGGATTTCAGTCAGCCCAGACAGTTGGTACAATATGTGGATGACCTGCTTCTCTTCACCGATTCGAGAGAGGAGCATGGCCCACTACTGGCCAAACACCTGGAGCTGCTCGGGCAGAAGGGTTTCAAAGTAAACCCAAGAAAGCGCAGATCGGCCAGCAGGAGGTGAAATTCCTAGGCCTGACTGTACGAGCTGGAGAAAGAGCCATAGATAAGGCTAGGAGAGAAGCGGTACAAGAGTCACCAGTCCCCAACACAGTCACGGATGTGAGGTCGTTCCTAGGGCTAACCGGGTACTGCAGGGACTTTATTGAAGACTATGCAGCCACAGCAGCCCCTCTGCTCCGACTCCTACACAAGGGAGTGGAGTGGGTTTGGGATGAGGGTTGCCAGGCAGCATTTGTCAGGCTCAAGAAGGACTTGCAGACCGCACCAGCTCTAGGGGCCATAGATGGGGGGAAAGAGTTTTTCCTGGAGGTAGCAGCCAGCGGGGATAGCCTGAGTGCTGTGCTGCTCCAAGAGTGGCATGGCCAGCTGAGGCCGGTGGTCTACTCCTCCAGGATACTCACGGATGTGGAGAGGAGCTACTCCAACTGTGAGTGGCACCTCTTGGCCACACATTGGGCTGTGAAAAGATCACTGATCTTCACAGGCACCTCTCCCATCACCCTCCTCACCCATCACACACCCACCCAGATGCTTCTGGATGGGAGGATCAAGGATGGAACAGTGAGCAGTGCCCACATTGCCCACTGGACCCTGCTCCTCTCACAGATGGATCTTAAAGTGAAGGGTCTTTGTGAGCCAAAGCTCACAGCCAACCTGATATATCCTGGAACAGCCCACCGGTGTTCCATAGAAGGGGTTTGGGAAGTGAACATACGTTTACGGGCCTGGATACATCCCATGGGCCGCGAGATCTATGTAGACGGTTCCAGCACGGTATCTGCTGGCGAGCGTCTCACGGGGTGTGGAGTTTATGACCCAGCGGCAAACATTGCCCTGGTGATTAAGCTCCCCAGCACCATGAGCGCCCAGCAGGCTGAACTGTCCGCAGTAGTGTACGTCATTACACACCCCGAAATCTTCCCTACCCCATACATGATTTGCTCAGACAGCATGTTTACGTGCAATTCGTGTACGGAGTACCTGGCCATCTGCTCCCGCTGCGGATACACCTCCACTGACGGGAGACCCCTCACAGTAAAACCCCTGCTGGAGAAGATCCTGGCAGCAGTGGGGAGGAAAGGAAGGTCTTCATTCACAAGGTGAAGGCCCATTCCTCCACAGAACCCAGCGGCCAAGGCAACCAGCAGGCTGACATGCTCGCCAAGGAGGGTGCCTGCGCAGGCACTTTCTGGGACCCATGTGGGTCCAGACCAATGGCAGCAGTCAGAGGTAGGGACGGGACCCAAGGGAGTGCAGGGGTAGCTTTAGCCCCGGACCTTAAGACGGTCCAAGCCCAAGACCCCGTCCTCAAAGCAGTCCTCAGTGCAGTGACTGAGGGAAAAAGGGTAGAGGGTCCTTACGGCACAGCAACCCCCTCCGTCAAAGAGGGCATGCTGTTCCGGGGGGAGCAGTGGGTTGTGCTGCAGCAACACCGGAGGGAATTCCTTCAACTGGCCCATGAGGGTCCAGGAGCGGGGCATCCCAGGCCTGAGACCACCTGGCAGTGGGTGGAAACATAGAAGATAGGAGCAGGAGTAGGCCATTTGGCCCCTCGAGCCTGCTCCGCCATTCAATGAGATCATGGCTAATCATCCAAATTCAGTACCCTGTCCTGTAAGGGGTTTCGTCCTTGAGAGGTTTCCCTGAGTTTTCGCTCTCCAGAGGCCTCTCTCTCTTCTACAGTAAACCTTGAGTGGTTCGACCCACTCGCCCCTTAGATTCTATACTCTGGACTTAGGCGCAGGAACTACAATGTAGAGAAAACTCGTGTAGACCAAGTTTGATGAAACAAAATGAAACTTTATTGCATAAGGAAAAATATCAAATCAAATGCAAGCAGATGAGGGAGTACATGGGAGGGAAAAACACACAAACAAATCATAACGACACAGTACTAACTAAAGCAAATACAGGCATCTTATACTCTACAAAGATCATTATGAAATAAGGAAACACACGGAACATCGAGGGACAACAACTCATGTTAATTGTACCTTTAAATCCACCCCCTTATTAAACCTATCTAGATCTGATTGTGAAGGGCCAGAAACATGCTCACCAATCCCACTAGGAAGTGCAAGGTTTTGAAATCGAGTCTGTGTTTGGTCCTTTCAGGCATCTCGTCTCCACGTGGATCGTGGAGCTCCTGCAAACTGCGCCACACCTCTCTCCTGAGGTGGGGGTTGGGGGCGGCTGGACACCAGCAGGCCTGGATGTCGGTGGGGTTGAGGATCGTCGGTTCGACCCTGGTTAGAGCCTTGGGCTGGCTCCCATCGCTTCTTCAGGTTCCTTTCCTCTCTTCTACCGAGCCGTGGTGGCTGGAAGGTTTCTTCGCTTGGGACCTTTATTTTTTTGTCTCTTCTCCCAAGCTGGGTCTATGGCCTCTCGTTTCGGCAATGGCCCGCGGATGGTCGATGATCTCCCGATGTGCTTCCCCGGGGCGGACCGTCTGCGATTGACTGCCCCTTCTTCAAGCTTGCTCGACTTGACTGTGTGATCGTGTCCTCCAGCTGCCAGCTTGTTCGGGCTCGACTCTCCTTGTGACTGTCCAAGCTTGCCGAAAAAGTCTTCCAGATATACCTTTCTTCCAGAGGCTTCACTTCCCGCCCAAAATCAGGTTAGTCTTTGTTTTAATTTTGTCGGGCTGTGTGCACAGTGGGGTAGTTATTATATTTAAAATGTCTTAAACGGCTGGTAACAGGCCCATCTCTGGCCCGGAATTACCTTCATTGTTTTGAATGGCCTGCTGATCTCGTTATCTAGTCCTGGGTGCTGTTCTCATGAATATGAAATTGTCCCCTTTTGTCTGGGGCAACATTTTGATGGCCTCTGTCTCCAGGCCGATCTTGACTAGATCTGCATCTAATCCATATGCATACCTGTGGGTCTGGTTTCGTTCTCTCAGAAACAGCTTCCAGAACTTACTGTGGGTTGAATCTACAAAACTGTCTGAGATTGCGCAGGAACCATTTTAAAGTGTCCCAATAAGCTGATCACATGGTATGGTGGCCATTTTGTATGCCCCTTTTTTTGGGCTTCTTTTAAAACAGTCTTTAGAATCACGGCCTCTTCTGCCATTTAACCCTTATTAATATTAAATCCAATTTTGCGAATCCTACAGTCCCTGCTTTCTCCCCATATCCCTTGATCCCTTTAGCCTTAAGAAATATATCTAACTCCTTCTTCAATATATTTAATGAATTGGCCTCAACTGCCTTCTGTGGTAGAGAATTCCACAGGTTCACCACTCTCTGGGTGAAGACATTCCTCCTCATCTCTGTCCTAAATGGCTCACCCCTTATCTTTAGACTGTGACCCCTGGTTCTGGACTCCCCGCCATCGGGAACATCCTTCCTGCATCTAGTCTGTCTAGTCCTGTTAGAATGTTATAATTTTCAATGAGATCCCCTCTCATTCTTCTAAACTCCAGCGAGTATAAGCCCAATTGACCCAATCTCTCCTCATACGTCATTCCTGCCGTCCCAGGTATCAGTGTGGTGAATCTTCGCTGCACTCCCTCCATGGCAAGAACATCCTTCCTCAGATAAGGCGACCAAAACTGCACACAATACTCAAGGTGTGGTCTCACCAAGGCCCTGTACAACTGCAGCAAGACATCCTTGCTCCTGTACTCGAATCCTCTCACTACGAAGGCCAACATACCAAATGCCTTCTTAACCTTCTTAAACTTCTTAAAGTTGAAAGAGACTCGGGGTGAAATTGGTCTCGGGCAGTCGCGCGAAATTGGCAATCGCGGAGCAGCAGTCTGTTTAACACCCCGCCCAATCTTCTTTACAATTGACTTCAATGGAAAAGAAACTTGAGCGGCTGCCAGTTCACTACCGCCCATGTGGCGCTACCGCCCAAGACCAATTTCACCACCTTAAGGTTTCAGTTGACTCGATGTTCAACTATAGAACTATAGAAGTTCACAGCACAGAAGGAAGCCTTCAGTCCATTGTGTCTGTGGCAGCTCTTTGCTAGAACAATCCAACAGTAATCCCACTGCTCTGGTCCCTCCCCATAACCTTGTATCTTCCTTTGCTTCAATTCCCCACCCCCCCTCTCAGTTTTCCTTTAAAAGATGCAACAGTCTCGGCCTCAACTGATGAATGCGCTTGAATATTTTAGATGTTGGGCCAAATTGGCCAATATAAGGCCAAACTTGAAATAACAACAGAAAATGCTGGAAAGACTCAGCAGGCCAGGCAACATGTGTGGAGAGAGAAACAAAGTTAACGTTTCAGGTCGAAGACCCTTCGTCAGAACTGGAAAAAAGCAGGAAATGAAACAGATTAAAAAGCAGGTTTTGGGGCTGGGAAATGGGGGAGAGGATGAAAGAACAAAAGGGAAGGTCTGTGATAGGATGGAAGGTACAAACTTAATACCTGCTATAAGCTGGTGGGCCTACGCTACATAATATTCCATTGTTTTCCACATAACGTTTCATTTCCTACAGTTCTTTTTACTGTGCTGATTTCGAGGTATTTAATTTTACCATTTGTGCTTTTGCTATCTTGCCTACCAGGCGCCTGCAAGCTGGACTGATTGCAGGATTGCAGAGTGATTGCAGCTTCCCACTTGGCCAAATCCACCCCTTTAATTTGCAGAGTGCCACAAATCGAGAAAGGCCCCCTTCTGTTACACTTCATTCAGAACGAACAATCGATGCATTCGAGCAGGAACCTTCTGCCACATAAGAAGTAGGAGCAGGAGTAGGCCATACGGCCCCTCGAGCCTGCTCCACCATTCAATAGGATCATGGCTGATCTGAACCTAGACTCACTTCCACTTCCTTGCCCGCTCCCCGTAACACTTAATTCCCTTATCAGCTAGGAAACTGTCTATCTCCGTTTTAAATTTATTTAATGTCGCAGCTTCCACAGCTCTCTGAGGTAGCAAATTCCATAGATTTACTACCCTCTGAGTAAAGAAGTTTCTCCTCATCTCAGTTTTGAAAGGGCAGCCCCTTATTCTAAGATTATGCCCCTAGTTCTAGTCTCACCCATCAGTGGAAACATCCTCCCCGCACCCACCCGATCAAGCCCCCTCACAATCTTATATGTTTCAATAAGATCACCTCTCATTCTTCTGAATTCCAATGAGTAGAGGCCCAACCTACTCAACCTTTCCTCATAAGTCAACCCCCTCATCTCCGGAATCAACCAAGTGAACCTTCTCTGTACTGCCTTGAGAGCAAGTATATATTTTCTTAAATATGGAAACCAAAACTGTACGCAGTATTCCAGGTGTGGCCTCACCAGTACCCTGTATAACTGTAGCAAGACTTCCCTGTTTTATACTCCATCCCTTTAGCAATAAAAGCCAAGATTCCATTGGCCTTCCTGATCACCTGCTGTACCTGCATACTAACCTTCTGTGTTTCATGCACCAGGACCCCCAGATCCCTTTGTACTGTAGCACTTTGCAGTTTCTCTCCATTTAGATAATAACTTGCTCTTTGATTTTTTCTGCCAAAGTGCATAATCTCACACTTTCCAACATTATATTCCATCTGCCAAATTTCTGCCCACTCAATTAGCCTGTCTATGTCCTGTTGCAGGTTTTTTGTCCTCCTCACTCACTGCTTTCCCTCCCATCTTTGTATCGTCGGCAAACTTGGATATGTTGCACTCGGTCCCTTCCTCCAAATCGTTAATATAGATTGTAAAGAGTTGGGGTCCCAGCACTGACCCCTGCAGAACACCACTAGTTACTGATTGCCAGCCCGAGAATGAACCATTTATCCCAACTCTCTGGTATCTGTTAGATAGCCAATCTTCCACCCATGCCAGTGTATTACCCCCAATCCCGTGATTTTTTATCTTCTGCAGTAATCTTTTGTGTGGCACCTTGTCAAATGCCTTTTGGAAGTCCCAATACACCACATCCACTGTTTCCCCTTTATCCACCCTGTTTGTTACGTCCTCAAAGAATTCAAACAAATTTGTCAATCATGACTTCCCCTTCATAAAATCATGCTGACTCTATCCGATTAAATTATGCTTATTCAAATGTCCTGTTACTGCTTCCTTAATAAATAAAATTGAAATTGAAAAAAATAATAATAATGGACTCCAACATTTTACCAACCACAGATGTTAGGCTAACTGGTCTATAGTTTCCAGCCTTTTGTCTACTTCCCTTTTTAAATAAGGGTGTTACATTGGCAGTTTTCCAATCTGCTGGGATCTTACCTGAATCCAGGGAGTTCTGGAAAATTACCACTAATGCATCCGCAATCCCCACCGCCACTTCTCCAAAACCCTAGGATGTAATCCATCAGGTCCAGGGGATTTATCCGCCTTTAGTCCCATTATATTACCGAGTACCACCTCCTTAGTGATTTTAATCGTGTTTAGCTCCTCCCCCCCCATAGCCCCCTGTTTGTCCAGTGTTGGGATATTTTTAATGTCCTCTACTGTAAAGACTGATACAAAATATTTGTTCAGCGTTTTTGCCATCTCCATGTTCCCCACCACTAATTTCCCGGTCTCGTCCTCTAAGGGACCAACATTCACTTTAGCCACTCTTTTTCTTTTTATATAACTGTAGAAACTCTTGCTATCTGTTTATATTTTTTGCTAGTTTACTTTCATAATCTATCTTCCCTTTCTTAATTAATCTTTTAGTTATTCTTTGCTGGCTTTTAAATGCTTCCTAATCTTCCATCCTCCCACTAGATTTGGTTACTTTATATGCCCTTGTTTTCAGTCGGATACTATCCTTTATTACTTTACTTAGCCACAGATGGCTGTCTTTTCTTTTATGCCCCTTTTTCCTCAGTGGAATATATTTTTCTTGAAAGTTGTGAAATATCTCCTTGAATATACACCACTGCTCATATACTGTCTTACACTTTAATCTATTTTTCCAGTCCACTTTAGTCAACTCTGCTCTCATACCTTCATAGTCTCCTTTATTTAAGCTTAGTACGCTGGTTTGAGATCCAACTCTCCCACCCTCCAACTGAATTTGGAATTCAACCATGTTATGGTCACTCATTCCAATGGGATCCTTTACTAGGACATTTTTTATTAATCCTGTCTCATTACACAGGACCAGATCTAAGATTGCCTGCCCCCTGGTTGGTTCAGTAACATACTGCTCAAGGAACCCATCCCTAATGCACTCTATGAACTCTTCCTCAAGGCTGCCCTGCCCAATTTGATTTGTCCAGTCAATATGAAAGTTAAAATCCCCCAACTATTTCCTGATTTATACTCCGACCAACAGAGTTGCAACTGTTAGGAGGCCTATAGACTACACCAACTAGTGACTTTTTCCCCTTATTATTCCTTATCTCCACCCAAACCGTTTCACTATCCAATATCATTTCTCACTATTGCAGTGATTCCATCCTTTATTAACATAGCCACCCCACCTCCCTTTCCTTTCTGTCTGTGCTTCCTAATTATCAAATACCCCTGGATGTTTAGTTCCCAGTCATGGTCACCTTGCAGCCATGTTTCTGCAATGGCCACCAGATCATACCCATGTGTAGTTATTTGTACCGTCAACTCGTCTATTTTGTTATGAATGCTGCGTGCATTCAGATAAAGAACTTTTAAACATGTTTTGTGACAATTTATTCCTGCTTTTACCCCCTTTACTACTTTACCTTTATCTTTATACATTCTGTCCCTTCCTGACATGCTCTGGTTTTTAATTCTCCCACTGCAACCTTGCTCTATTGCCTTCTCCGCTGACATTTTTATTTTTCGCTCTCTTGAAACCTTCCCCCCACCAATTAGTTGAAAGCCCTCTCTACAGCCCTAGTTATTCGATTCGCCAGGATTCTAGTCCCAGCACTGGCCAAGTGAAGCCCGTCCCAACGGAACAGCTCTCTCCTGTCCCAGTACTGGTGCCAGTGTCCCAAGAAGCAAAACCCATTTCTCCCACACCAGTCTTTGAGCCACGCATTTAACTCTCTGATTTTATTTACCCTAGCCAAATTTGCTCGTGGCTCGGGTAATAATCCAGAGATTATTACCCTAGTGGTTCTGTTTTTTAATTTGGCCCCTAGCTGCTCATACTCCCTCAGCAGAATCTCTTTCCTTGTCCTATCCATGTCGTTGGTACCAACATGGACCACGACAACTGGATCCTCCCCCTCCCACTCCAAGTTTCTCTCCAGCCCAGAGGAGTTGTCCTTAACCCTGGCACCGGGCAGGCAACACAGCCTTCAGGACTCTCGCTCTCAGCTGCAAAGAACCCTCTCTATCCCCCTAATGATACTATCTCCTACTGCTACAACATTTCTTTTTACTCCCCCCACTTGAATTGCCCCCTGTTCCACGGTGCTGTGGCCAGGTTGCTCATCCTCCCTGCAGTCCCCGTTCCCGTCCCCACAGGGAGTAAGAGCCTCGAACCTGTTGGACAAGAGCAAGGGCTGCGGCTCCTCCAGCACTACCTCCTGGATCCCTGTACCTGCCTCACTCATAGTCACACCCTCCTGTCCCTGACCACGGACTACATCTGAATTAGTTAATCTAATTGGTGTGACTACTTCCTGGAACACAGAGTCCTGGTAACTCTCCCCCTCCCTGATGTGTCGCAGTGTTTGAAGCTCGGACTCCAGCTCATCAACACGGAGCCGGAGTTCCTCGAGCAGCCAACACTTACTGCAAATGTGATCACTGTGAGCATCAATGGTGTCCACCAGCTCCCACATATTGCAGCAGAAACACATCACCTGCTCTCGCATTCTATGTAATTAATTAAATTTATTAATATTATTTTTAAATTATATATTTAAGGGCCCTGGTTTACAAACTGTCCCGCTACACCACAGAGACCTTAAAAACTATAAACCACAGAGTTAAAGTTTTTTTAAAAAGAGAGAAATACTCCCAACCAATCACTTACCTGCTTCGTGGTGACGTCACACCTCGATTACTTTTTACTTCTCTTCCTCTGAGGTTGGAGATTGGTGAGGCCTACCCGCGCCTCGGGCTTACCTTTTATAGGTCGCTTCCGCTTGGATTCCTCCCGCCGCCGCTCTGAGACTTACCCGCGCCTCGGGCTTACCTTCTTATACTGCCGCTGCTCGAGTTCCCGCTGCCGCCGCTCTGAGGCCCACCCACGCCTCGGGCTTACCTTCTTATACTGCTGCCGCTCGAGTTACCGCCGCCGCTGCTCTGAGGCCTACCCACGACTTGGGCTTACCTTATATACCGCCTCCGCTCGGATTCCTCCCACAGCCGCTCTGAGGCCTACCCGTGCCTCGAGCTTACCTTAAATACTGCCGCCGCTCGGATTCCTCCCACCGCCGCTCAGAGGCCTACCCGCGCCTCGGGCTTACCTTTTATAGGTCGCTGCCGCTCGGACTCCTCCCGCCGCCGCTCTGAGGCTTACCCACGCCTCGGGCTTACCTTAAATACTGCCACCACTCGGATTCCTCCCGCCGCCGCTCAGAGGCCTACCCGCACCTCGGGCTTACATTTTATAGGCCGCTGCCGCTTGGACTCCTCCCGCCGCCGCTCTGAGGCCTACCCGCGCCTCGGGCTTACCTTAAATACTGCCGCCGCTTGGATTCCTCCAGCCACCGCTCAGAGGCCTACCCGCACCTCGGGCTTACCTTTTATAGGTCGCTGCCGCTCGAACTCCTCCCGCCGCCGCTCTGAGGAACAGGCGGGATGGTGGCCAGGACTCAGAGAAGATGTCCGCGAGTTCTGCGCCGGCTGTCTGGTGTGCGCTGCTAATAACCCTGACCCCCACAAAAGGAAGGTACCCATGGGACACATCAGGAGGGTAGAGGGACCATGGCAGTCAATACAGGTCGACTACATCGGGCCCCTGCCCACCGCCCAGGGAGGCTATAAGTACTACCTAGTCCTGGTAGATGTGTTCACGAAATGGGTAGAGGCCTTCCCATGCAGAACAGCCACAGCTCTGGGTACTGCCAGGATCCTGGTCCGGGAGGTGTTCTCGCAGTGGGGGCTACCACAGTATGTGGAGTCCGACCAAGGGAGTCACTTCACCGGACAGGTGATGCAGAATACCCTTATGCTGCTAGGCATCGTGGGGAAGTGGCACGTGGCCCACAACCCACAGTCATCAGGGATTGTGGAGAGGATGAATAGGACCCTAAAAGAAAGGTTGAGGAAGGAGATGGTGGACCAGCCCCGTAAATGGGCCGAGGTCCTACCATTGGTTCTGTTGGGGATCCGGGCCAACCAGTCAAAAAGCACGGGGTACTCCCCGTATGAACTGATGACTGGCAGGGTTATGCGGACCCCCACCCATGTACTAGCCCCGGTGCTCACAGAAGGTCAGCTCAGAGAGGTAAACCGGGACAGGTTCGCCCGAAACCTCTTCGAGCACCTTAAACAGGTCCACAAGCAGATGGCTGGGAACATGGGAAAGCAGCATTGGAGTAACCGATTGCTATTAGAATCCTGAAAGCACCACGGGTGGGAGGTAGGAGATCAGGTCATGGTGAGGAACTGTGCCCGAGTAGGGAGTCTGGAACCATTATACATGGGGCCCTGCAGCATTGCAGACAAAGCCAGCCCAATGGTATATGCCGTTAAGTTGCCTCGGCGCACCAAATGGTTTCACATTAATCAGTGTAAACTATTTAAACCCGAAAAGAGAAAACAGCCAGTTGGGGTAGGGTCTGAGGATAGAGATCCTCAGCCTGCAGCGGGAACAGGTTCACAGACTGCACAGGCAGGCGCAGTGGCTTGTTTAAGGGGAGGGGCCATCCCGCCCATCGATTGGGACACTCCCCCACTCTTCTGGGATCCAGATGAGGAGGGACCCGAGGGCGAAGACCCCGCCCCGGACCCAGGTTTGGGACCTGGGGGCGGAGACTCTCAGCCTGCAGCAACAGGCTGCAAAGAGTTACCTGCCCCTAGCCCAGGTTCAGGAGAGGTAAAGCCTGAGGAAGAAGATCCCCGGCCAGCGGCAGTGGTAAGCCCACAGACCGCACCGGAGGGGACGGCGGTTCGGGTATAGGCCCACCAGCCAAGAAAGCCCCACCCGCCAAAGCCCCTAGAAGGTCCCCACGATGCCCCAGCCAAGGAAACATAGAAACATGGAAACATAGAAACATAGAAGATAGGAGCAGGAATAGGCCATTCGGCCCCTCGAGCCTGTTCCGCCATTCAATGAGATCATGGCTGATCGTACAAATTCAGTACCCTGTTCCTGCCTTCTCTCCATATCCCTTGGTCCCTTTAGCCTTAAGAAATATATCCAACTTCTTCTTGAATATATTTAATGAATTGGCCTCTACTGCCTTCTTTGGTAGAGAGTTCCACAGGTTCACCACTCTCTGGGTGAAGAAATTCCTCCTCATCACTGTCCTAAATGGCTTACCCCTTATCCTTTGATTGTGACCCCTGGTTCTGGACTCCCCGACCATCGGGAACATCCTTCCAGCATCTAGTCTGTCTAGTCCTGTTAGAATTTTGTAAGTTTTGATGAGATCCCCTCTCATTCTTCTAAACTCCAGCGAGTACAAGCCCAATCAATTCAATCTCTCCTCATACGTCATTCCTGCCGTCCCAGGTATCAGCCTGGTGAATTTTCGCTGCACTCCTTCCTTGGCAAGGACATCCTTCCTCAGATAAGGTGGCCAAAATTGCACACAATACTCCAGGTGTGGTCTCACCAAGGCCCTGTACAACTGCAGCAAGAAATCTTTGTTCCTGTACTCAAACCCTCTCACTACGAAGGCCAACATACCATTTGCCTTCTTAACCGCCTGCTGCACCTGCATGCGACTGGTGCACATGGACGCCCAGGTCTCATTGCACTTCCCCTTCTCCCAATCTATTGCCATTCAAATAATAATCTGCCTTTCTGTTTTTGAAACCAAAGTGGATAACCTCGCATTTATCCACGTTATACTGCATCTGCCATGCTTCTGCCCAATCACCCAACCTGTCCAAATTATATTGGAGTTTCTCGGTATCCTCCTCACAGCACACACGCCCACCCAGCTCTGTGTCATCTGCAAACTTGGAGATAGTACATTTAGTCCCCTCATCCAGATCATTAATATATATTGTGAATAGCTGGGGTCCAAGGACTGATCCCTACGGTACCCCACTAGTCACTGCCTGCCACTCGGAAAAAGAGTCGTTTATTCCAACTCTTTGCTTTCTGTCTGCCAACCAGTTCTCTATCCAAGTCAATACCTTGCCCCCAATCCCATGTGCCTTAATTTTACACGCTAATCTCTTATGCGGGACCTTATCGAAAGCCTTTTAAAAATCCAAACATACCACATCCACTGGTTCTCCCTTATCTATTTTACAAGTTACGTCCTCAAAAAATTCCAGTAGATTAGTCAAGCACGATTTACCTTTTGTAAATCCATGTTGACTTTGTCCGATCCGGTCACTTTTTTCCAAGTGCTCTGCTATTACATCCTTTATAATGGACTCTAGCATTTTCCCCACTACCGATGTCAGGCTTACCGGTCTGTAATTCCCCGTTTTCTCTCTACCACCCTTTTTGAACAGTGGGGTAACATTAGCTACCTGCCAATCCATGGGTACTGTTCCAGAGTCTATCGAATTTTGGAAGATGACCAGCAATGCATATACTATTTCTAGGGCCACTTCCTTAAGTACCCTAGGATGTAGATTATCAGGCCCTGGGGATTTATCGGCCCTCAATCCCATCAATTTCCCTAACACCATTTCCCTACAAATACTGATTTCTATCAGTTCACAGAATCACAGAATCACAGAAACCCCACAATGCAGATAGAGGCCATTTCGGCCCATCGAGCCTGCACCGACACATATCCCACCCGATCCCCGTAACCCCTACACCAACACATATCCCACCCTATCCCCGTAACCCCGCGTATTTAATCCCCCTAACACTAAGGGTCAATTTATCATAGCCAATCAACCTAACCCGCACATCTTTGGACTGTGGGAGGAAACCGGAGCACCCGGAGGAAACCCCCGCAAACACGGGGAGAATGTGCAAACTCCACACAGACAGTCGTCCGAGGCCGGATTTGAACCCGGGTCCCTGGTGCTGTGAGGCAACAGTGCTAACCACTATGCCACCGTGCTGCCACAGTTCCTCCCTATCATTTGACCCTATGTTCCCTGACATCTTTGGGAGGTTATTTGTGTCCTCCTTTGTGAAGACAGAACCAAAGTATGTGTTTAATTGGTCTGCCATTTCTTTGTTCCCCATTATAAATTCCCCTGATCCTGACTGCAAGGGACCTATACTTGACTTCACCAATCTTTTTCTCTTCACATGGTCCCTGGTCACCGGCTCCCCATTTAAAAGGGACAGCCTCCCGAGTCAGGGGTAAGTCCAAAGACAGAGGTCCCCAGCCAGCAGGCACAGGCTGCGAGGGACCGACAGTGCAGGACCGCACGGCCACACCGAAGGGAGCAGTGTGCCGCAGTCTGAACAGGTATTAGGCTGGCCGCCCGAAGACGGGCGGCGGATGTATATAGTTTAGATAATTTAAGTTTAGGTATTTAGCTTAAGTTTGGGTGTTTAGCTTAAGCATTTAATAAGGTGATGGGTAATTTTAAATAAGTAATAATCTGCTAAGAGTGTGTGTATTTGAGTCGAGGTCGCGAGACCCGACTATGCTTCACCCAAGCCAGAGAATCTCTTGGGGACCTGGCAGTATGTTTTTGTATCTGTTGCAGAAGGACTTTCAGGATGAAGGGGGGCGTAATCCTACTCGCCCTGATAGGATTGAGCATTGGAAAGTGAGGTGACGTGGAGGAGTCCCACATCTATGGGTGCTCGGGAGAAACAGCACCTATAGTAACCGACGGAAGTGGCGAATGGGATATGGAGGAGACCGCCGTCTACGTCCATGAGGGAAGGTGGCCGGGGTGGCTGGGGTCCAATTCATCTCAGTACTCCAGCCAGACCGGGTTCACGTATGGGGAGGCCTCCCTCCTGTGCCCCAGCTTACAGGTCATTACCACAAGGGTTAGCTTCACCGTCAGGAAACGTGTATGGTTAACATGCAAGGGACACATTCTTTAGGATAGGTGGTGGTGGCTCAGAAAGCTGAGCAAAGATATGAGAGACCCCGCAGTCAAATGGGAACGGTTGGGGAACAATACCCACCAGATGATTACAGGGACTCACGGGGGATTAAGTGTGTGCTGGGACAAGTGGTGGGAACCGGATCAAGGGATTTATGTCTGCATGTGGCGGGTAGAGAGGGTCTGCCCCACAGGCATATCCATCATTTTCCACCAGCAGTGGAAAGACGCTGGGGAGGGGATGAATTGGGATACTAGCCTGAAGGTGTGCGTGGTCCCATACTCCCCGATCCCAATCAATGCCACTGAGCTTGTGCCCTGCCCGCGACGCAGGTGGCAAGGACACACAGGGAATGGTGCCCCGCCACCACCAAGGGACCGGGGAATGGGCTGGTACTAGTGCCTATGGATCAGGTGCTGTACCAAGGGGTACACTACATAGAAACAGAAACATAGAAGATAGGAGCAGGAGTAGGCCATTCGGCCCCTCGAGCCTGCTCCGCCATTCGATGAGATCATGGCTGATCATCCAAACTACGCGGTAGTCTCTGTGATTTTAAATCTCACCGAGGTACACTTACCAGAGTGGTGCCCCAGAGAGACAGAGCAGCTATACCAGGCCCTATTAAAGGACATGTTCAGAAAATTTTATGAGTTCGATCTCGCCAATGTCGACAGAACCGAACTCTACACCACACCGCATGAGTTTTTGGGTAATGCAGGGAGACCAAGAAGGGGAGCATGGAATGATGTTTTTACTGTGTTTAACACTGGGTCCTCTGTCACCAACATAGAATTACAGACCCAGATAAACGGTTTAAAAACACAGTTAAAGAAAATCCTAATGGATGAGAACAAGGTAGTGGGCTCAGGGTTACATAAGGACCAGGCCATGATGGTCCATTTAAAGGAGATTGTAGGGGAGCTGGAGAAGCACGCAAAGACTGTAAATGCCCTCATAAGAGAGGACAGAAATGCTTCGTGCCAGGCTGCGCAGAACAAGATGTGCATGCTGTACGGGGCGTGGTTGCTGGGTGAGGGCCGCAGTAATCTGGAGGATTTAAAACAGGGTTTAGTCCCCTCCTGGATCAGCAACCAGCACCTCGCAGCCCTCCATCTGTTTGAGAATGCATGAAGCCCATGCCAACTCCGGCTATCTTCTGAAGCCTACCCAGTCCCAATGGATTGTGGACGGTCTAACCACACCATCATGGGTATAGTAGTTAGGATGCCGGTCATGGGTGGGACAGCCTGACCCACGCCAGTATACAGGGTTGAGAACTTTGGACTCATTCAGCGGGGTGCGCACATTCATTTCACAGTGGTCCCACCTTACGTCATAAAGTGGGAGCACGCTATGACAGGTACTGACCTCTCAGGGTGCCGGAGCCGGGGAGCACACATAATCCTGTGTCCCCAGCACTTGAGCACCTATTCAAAACCGCAGTGCGGGTTCAGAGCTGCTGGCGTGAAACCTATAAATTGTACCATGGAGGCAATGGCACAAGGCCATGTTCTCCCGCAGGTAGCATATATAGGAGGTGGGGCATATTGTGTCACCACAGGAGCGCCCCACTACCAGCATGGACAGCATAGCTAGTGTCCAGTTAGTGACAGCAGGTCCTGCTTTAAAACTGAGGCAGAAGTTCAAGTGGCCCAGGAACGAATTGTCCCCATTCCTGAACCCTCCACTGTTCACCTCACTGTAAAAGATAATTTTACCAACCTGCAAAAGTAGCGCATTTTGGCTATGAAATTCCCCCTCTCCCAGAACACCTTACCAAAATGCTCAAAGCAGTTATAGTTTCACAGAAACATTTTTACACTCTGGAGCAGAAAACAGTAGAGATAGGGGCTAAGATATTGGACATTGTAGTTCCACCATGGTGGGACATTTTCAATAATATAGAGGTCCCTTCGTGGATCAGGCTAGCTTCCCACATTCTCGTGGTTTGCCAGTTGGGGATAGTATTGTACCTAGTATGCACTCAGTGCAAGGGAAAGGGTCAGATACTAGAATTCCGAAACCAAAGGACCTGGAAGGAACATTATGTTAAGGTGGTGGGAGATACACCTGTTTGAATTTGCTGTTTGTATCGTTGATTAAAGATTGTTGGTTTTTTATGTTCTTTTATTGTTTTTAATAAAGATGTTCAGCATGTTGTTTGTAATAAAGATGATGTGTACCAAGTGGTGCAGGGATTGTCAGACCCCCCCCCCTGTGCTTGGATGTGTGTAAACAACTGTAATTATTCTATGTATGCTTATGTACACTACATTTTTACAGAATGGGAAATGCATGTGTCGTGGGTATCTTAGATAGGTAATTAAAGGGGAAGGTTGACTATGGAGGGTTGGAAATTTTGCTCACCTCATCAGGATGATACTTAAAGCAAGTTTAGTATCAACAGGGGGAGTGTAAATGCAGGGTTCTCAAAATTCCTGCACTCCCCTAATTATGGATCAAGGGACCCTGTTTTGGACAACTTATTAAAAACAGGGTACCCAAAATGGCTTCTGCAGCCTCGTGACCAAACCGACAGGATTTTTAAAAGCAGGGCTCTGCAGACAGGCAGGCCCAGAGATGAAACTTAAAATGCAGCAATCTGTGAGAAGGACTCTGTAGGGGGGCATCTTTTTCCTGGTTTACGGTAATTTACCTTCCTTTACCTGGTTTACGGTAATTTACCTGGTCAAGCAGCCTTTTTTCCCACTGCACTGAGACCAATACCAAACAGCGGTTTCGAATCACTAAGCCCACCCTTCCAGTTCTGACTGGAGGAACTTATAATTAATGATATATTAAAATGGTCAAAATGGTCTGGATGCGAGAAAATCTAACTTTATTAATTAAAGAAAACTACACCACACGATCAAAGCAATAAAGAAACTACACCACACGATCAATGTAAAATTGCTTAACAGGGGAAGGCAGATGGCAAAAATGAGGGATAAATGGCTACAATGTAAGTCTTACAATCTTAGCAATTTCTCTTAAATTACCACCCCTCTAACTCCTTACTAGATTGCCTTGCTGAGGAGTTAGAAACCTGCTCACCTGTGGTCCAAAGGGAGAGAAGAGCTCACCTGCAGTCCAAGGAACAAGAGAGAGAGAGCTTCTGAGAAGCTATCTTTATATCCTGTGAGCTCCTGCTGTTTTGGCGCTGAAATGGTCTGTGTGCAAATTCATGCCGAAATGTTCGAATACACAAGAGAAAGGCCCTGATTGGCTGATTCAAATGGGCTATTTCCCAGTGGCCAAACTGCTTCCTTTGTCTGGAATGGGTTTCAAATAAAGCTTGGGGTGGTTTGAATGTGTCTTCATTCTGGGGCCAAAATGTTGCCGCCCACATCCGGAGTTCATCTGGCTAAAACAAAAGGGACCCAACTGCCCTATTGTCTGAGTAATGGGTGATTCAAACCCATTCATTCCTTTTCTTAGTCTAAAAAAAAAATCTCTTCCGTAGTTTAGGTGTGTCTCAATTGTGTGCTGGGCTTTGAATGGAGTTGGATTACTATGTAAACAGAAGCCCCTTTGTCCTGCAGTCACCAAAACTGCAGTCTCAAGTGTATAATCCCTTATGTCAACATCCTGAACAAACATTGCCTCTGTAGAGAAGGGGAACTCCCTTTTTTTGTTTGACAGAATCTGACTGCCACTGCTTGATCCTCCCACTTTTCACAGACATCCACGAGCTGCTTCTAAGCCTTTTATCCTTGGCCATGCTTTTCTGATGGCCATTTTTAAACCCCTTTGCAATTTACACAGTTCAAAACTCAAGAGTACATTTTTTAAATAAAATGTGCTGTCTTAAAGTGTGCGAATTTTTACACGAAGTTCCTTGATTCCGGTGTTGTCCACGTGCTGCCCATCTCAACGCAGCCTTTTGCGGATCTGGGCACATTTTAAAACATTGTCCAACCCAGAGACAATTTCAAATCACGCACAATCTCTGACCACGATGTGGATTAATATCTCCAGTATCTTCGGGGCTGAGGGATTTTGCGAACCCTTACATTCCGCCCTTTGGATACTTCCAACTTGCTTGTAGTATCCACTTGAAGAAAATGAGCAAAATTTTCTGACCCCCGGCAAACAACCATCCCCTGTATTTACCTATAGCTACCTGTCACTGATCCCCCGACCCATCTATTCCCCTTAAATCTGAGAAAAACCATGGTACGGTAGGCATCTACAGATACATCAACTACAAAATGTTGCAACAAGATGTCTCATACCCCTGCACCACTTGTTACATTATAACATATTACAAATTGTTGCAATCTTGGTTATACAATGTAATCAAAATGATTCCAAGCACGGAGAGGGTCCTACGCCTCTGCACCACTTGGAACTGTAAAACAAGATACAAAAATCTCCATTAAACATTTGAAACAAAATGCTGAAATAAACCCCGGCCATCATGTGCCAATGATGGGTCGCAAGATTCAAGTGGGTATTGCTCCTCCCACTCGGGCAGTAAATGTTCCTTCCACCCCCACCCCCCTTTAATGGTCTTAAACTTTTAAAACATACAGAATGGATTTTACAGAACAGTCTAATCCGCCAGCCCCGAGCCATTCCCTTGTCCCTTTGTGGAGGCGGGGTACCCCTCACGTTTCATAGACCGAGACCAGGGAGTATGGGATCGTGACTCCCAGTCCCTCCCCCTCCTGTCTTCCCTCGACTGGCTGGAGAAAATGATGGGTGCCTGTGTGGCGGCTCTCACTGGCCCCACACTCAAACTTGGATCCCAGATCCGGCCACCCACTCATCCTCCCCAGCCATACTTACACTCTAACTTTGCCTGTGGGCCCCCGGGTGAGTTCCTCCCTTCCCCGAACGCACCCACATGACTCTTGGGTCTCCCCCTCCCCTATACAATCTTTCCCGGGCCATCACCACCCACTCCCGGGAAACACGTCCCTATCTGACAAGGCGCCTGCGCTTCCCCACCATGGCTCCTCAATAGCGAGGTCTCCCGCAAGTGAAGTTTGGTCAGGATAGTGCTGGGTTGGGGGCCGTGCCCCACCCAGCTGGGGCTATCTCTTCCGCGTAGGATGAGTAGGCAAGTTCCTCCTGACCCTGTCCGGTTTCTCCCGAAGGTCACTGCGGGGTCTCGTCCTGGATCTGTCCAGTGGCGAGGTGATCCCCAACATTCTGTATCTTCCTTCGATGCCCAGCTCGGGCCGGGCAAACAGGGCTGCTCCTTGGTCCACACTCCTGTAAAAAAACTTAAAAGGACATGCAGCCATGTCTCTCACTGACCTGCTGCCTTAGGTGGAGACATGGTCGGGTCCCTCAACCTCAGACCAAAATACAAGCATTTGGCACACTTGTAAACTTAAACTTTAAAACTACTAGTTATATCAAAACTTAAAATTCAAACACCTTAAAAACCAGCTATATACATTAGTTACTTAACACAAAGCTATAATACAAATGCCGCCCGTCTCCGGGTGGCCAGGCTAATCTCTGGTGTCACTGTCGCAGATTACTGCTGCCTGCAGTGAAGCTGGACTGATTTCAGCTTCTAGTCCCTGGCAGCTTATGGCTGCTGATTGGGGACCTTTGCTCTTTGGCGTCTCCCTGGTTCGGGAGACCACCCTACTCCACTGTAAAGTGGGTGACCACGCTTTCTTGGGCTGGGGCACCTGAAGAGACCTTCTGAGGGGCGTCTCTGTGGGGGAAACTTTGGCTGACGGACCCTGAGCCTGGGTCACAGCCCTATCTGCCTGGGAACCTTCTCCCCCTGGTGCAAACAGCCCGGACTGTATAATATACCTGGCAGCCTGCCGGCACTCTGGGTTTGTCTCCTTTTCCCTACCCACTCCTGTACTAGGAGCAGGTATTCCCTCACCACCCGCTGCTGGTGGCTGAAAATCTTCCTCTCCAGGTCCAAAACCTGGCGCCAGCTCCTTCCATATGTCCCCTACAAGAGGAATTGCTATCCCTTCCTCCACAGAGTCCCACACCATAGGGGGAATCACTCTAGAAGCGGGCTGGGAAGCTTGTCCCTTTAAACAGGTGACTGCGCCTGCGCGAACCTCCTCCCCTGAGTCCCTCAGCAGAGGCTGTGAAGCTTCTTTCTTCAAGCAGGCGACTGCGCCTGCGCAAACCTCCTCCCCGGAGTCCCTTGGCAGAGGCTGTGAAGCCTCTGTCTACAAACAGGTGACTGCGCCTGCGCAGGAAAACTGATGAGGAGCCATTGGGGTCACAGGCTGGGGAACTGCGCCTGCGCGAACCTCCTCCCCGGCTTCCCTGGCAGAGGCTGTGAAACCTCGGTCGTCAAGCAGGCGACTGCGCCTGCGCAAACTTCCTCCCCGGAGTCCCACAGCAGAGGCTGTGAAGCCTCTGTCTTCAAACAGGCGACTGCACCTGCGCAGGGAAACCGAAGAGGAGCCGCTGTGGTCCCGCAGGCAACTGCGCCTGCATGTTCGATCTCTTCGCAAAGGGTAGGAAGAACCGCTGGGTCTTCCAAGCAGGCTACTACGCCTGCGTGTATAGACTGAGAAGCAGGGACCTTTAAATGGCTGACTGCGACTGCGCGCGCGGCCTCACAGTGAAAAGGAGTCGCTGGGGGTTCCAAGTTCACGACTGAGCATGCGCGAACCCGGTGTTGGGAAACCTCTCCCCTCAGGCGTGCGACTGCTCCTGCGTGGGAAAACTGAAGAAGAGCCGCTTGGGTCACGGGCTGGGGAACTGCGCCTGCGCGAACAGGCTGTTCAAAAGACTGGGGAATTCCTGTCTCCAGACCAATGACTGTGCATGCGCGGGCAGTCTCCAAGCGATCTTCTGTGAATGAACTGGCAGCAGCCTGCAGATTTCCACTCTCAGGTTGCTGTTTCTCTGTTTCTGAGCCAAATAACTGGTTTAAATTTAAAGTTTGGCCAAAACTTAGGTCCCACTGGGGCGGGGAAGTGTCCCAATTGGTGGGCCGGACAACTTTTCCCTTGGAACAAGCCACAGTGCCTGTCTTTACAGCCTGTGAACTTGAACTTGTAGGGTCAGATTTATACAATTTTCCTGATTTTCCCTGCCTCCCATCCCTGCCTGTAATCACTGCCATTGGCCTGGACCCATATGGGTCCCAGAAAGTGCCTGCATGTGCACCTTCCTTGGCCAGCCTATCGGCCAGTCATTGTGGGGAGGCAGAGGTGGGCGAGGGGGCTGCAGCACCAGTGATGGCTGCTATCTTCCCCTGATTGGCCCTGAGGAAAGATTTTATCGACTCCAAGATGGACTCGACTGTATTGGGAGGAGTTTCTGTCTCTGCCTTCTGAGTTGGGGCTGCGGGGGTCCTGGCTTTATCGTCTCTCCCAGGCTTTTTACAATCCCTGCACCAGTGGCCATCCTCCCCACACCTGTAACAAGTGACCTTGTTCTGGGAGGGACGGCTCCCCTCCTGGCGCTACTCTTTCTTGTATTGAGCCCCAGGTTGGACCTCATGCACCTTACCCTTGTGCTGGGGGGTCCCACTATTCCTACCATTCCTATATGCTGCCATGAGCTGCCGGATTACAGACTCTTTGGTTGCTAGGGGGTCTTGGGGGTCAAACCAGGTATCAGCCTTTGCTTTTATCTGGGGCAGGCAAATGAACACCAGGCAACAAAGCCATTAGGTTCGCTGCTGCTGTTTCAGTTGTGCCCTATTTTGTCCCCCTGTACATGCGCTGTTGTAGACTGGCCACAGCCTGTCTGCAAATGCCTGTGGGGTCTCTCCTTCCTTCTGCAGTGTTTTCCCTATGCGATTGAATGGATTGCCGTCGTTCACACCCATGGCTTCCGTATTTCCTCCTTTAGGTCCTCAAAACCCTTCTGCCCTCTCTTAGCCTCATCTGAAAGGGTCTGATAAAGCGTGCTATCTGCAGAGAAAAGCAACATTTTGGCTTTCTCTTCCTCATCACAGCCGTTAACACAGGCTGCCTGTTCTATCCCTTGGAAGTGCACTGAGGGGTCTCCATTTTTGGAGAGCAGGGGAATATGTTTCACCAGGCCTCTGAGCTGTTGGGTATCATAGGCTGCCAGATAGGTATGCTGAACAGCCCCTGGGTCATTATCGTGCGCGGGTGGACCATACCTCCGTTGTCGGATGGGGGACACTGGTCCTGGTCCCCGCCTGCCTAGCGGGACCTGCTGGTGTTCTTCTACCATCCCTTCTGGTTGCCAGAGCTCCTCAAAACTCGGAGCTGTGGGCTGCTGTCTTGGGATCTCTAATTCCCTAGCCAGCTTTTCCCTGGGTGTTGCCTGTGGGGCTGTTTTGCTTAGGTTGCCAGTAAAATCCAGCTGACCTGCCTTCGGGCTGATCAGACAAATCATCCCCTTTGCTCTTTTTAAAGCCATGTTCAGGCTTTCTATCTCTGCCCTACAGGGGCCATGATCTGCTTCCTCAAATCTTTGGTCGCAGGCCAGCTTATAAGCTGCCTTTACCTCCCTAACCACTTCCTCCTGCTCTGTTACTTCTGAGGTGGGTTGCGCATTCTCTTCCCACAGTCTAATCTTGTTACTCCTTGCTTCTGTAAACTGGCACTTTAGGAACTCTATCTTGTGCCTCGCATGGCTTTTGCCCTCGCTAGCTTCTTGGGTGAGGTGTGCATTTTCCTCCTGTAGCCTCATCTCACTGTCCCTAGCCTCTGTGACTTCCTGCACAAGGCACTCTATCTCTGCCTGGCATTTCGTGACCTCTAGTGTGAGGCGTGCATTTTCTTCCCGCACCCTCATCCCACTATCTCTGGCCTCATCGACCTCCGCCTGGCATTTTCCAAACACAGACTCCCAATTCCTGGCCTCTTTAACCTCCTGCACCCTCATCTCACCCTTCTTAACCCAGCCACCTATACCATAATAGGTCAGCTTACATGCTGCCGCTAACTTCTACAGGGCTACCCACAGGCTGAAAGCAAGAAAAGCAATAGCTGAGGCTTTCTCCAGATCCAGACCACTTATCATATCAAGAACTGCCTCCAGTCCTGCCGCGGTCGCCAATTTGTAGGGGGCATCTTTTACCTGGTTTACGGTAATTTACCTTCCTTTACCTGGATTACAGTAATTTACCTGGTCAAGCAGCCTTTTTTCCCACTGCACTGAGACCAATACCAAACAGCGGTTTTGAATCACTAAACCCACCCTTCCAGTTCTGACTGGAGGAACTTATAATTAATGATATATTAAAATGGACAAAATGGTCTGGATGCGAGAAAATCAAACTTTATTAATTGAAGAAAACTACACCACACGATCAAAGCAATAAAGAAACTACACCACACGATCAATGTAAAATTGCTTAACAGGGGAAGGCAGATGGCAAAAACGAGGGATAAATGGCTACAATGTAAGTCTTACAATCTTATCAATTTCCCTTAAATTACCACCCCTCTAACTCCTTACTAGATTGCCTAGCTGAGGAGTCAGAAACCTGCTCACCTATGGTCCAAAGAGAGAGAAGTGCTCACCTGCAGTCCAAGGAACAAGAGAGAGAGAGCTCCTGAGAAGCTATCTTTATATCCTGTGAGCTCCTGCTGTTTTGGCGTTGAAAAGGTCTGTGTGCAAATTCGCGCCGAAAAGTTCGAAAACACAAGAGAAAGGTCCTGATTGGCTGATTCAAACGGGCTATTTCCCAGTGGCCAAACTGCTTCCTTTGTCTGGAATGGGTTTCAAATAAAGCTTGGGGTGGTTTGAATGTGTCTTCATTCTGGGGCCAAAATGTTGCCGCCCACATCCGGAGTTCATCTGGCTAAAACAAAAGGGACCCAACTGCCCTGTTGTCTGAGTAATGTGTGATTCAAACCCATTCATTCCTTTTCTTAGTCTAAAAAAAAATCTCTTCCGTAGTTTAGGTGTGCCTCAATTGTGTGCTGGGCTGTGAATGGAGTTGGATTACTATGTAAACAGAAGCCCCTTTGTCCTGCAGTCACCGAAACTGCAGTCTCAAGTGGATAATCCCTTATGTCAACATCCTGAACAAACATTGCCTCTGTAGGGAAGGGAAACTCCCTTCTTTTGATTGACAGAATCTGACTGCCACTGCTTGATCCTCCCACTTTTCACAGACATCCACGAGCTGCTTCTAAGCCTTTTATCCTTGGCCATGCTTTTCTGACGGCCATTTTTAAACCCCTTTGCAATTTACACAGTTCAAAACTCAAGAGTACATTTATTAAATAAAATGTGCTGTCTTAAAGTGTGCGAATTTTTCCACGAAGTTCCTTGATTCCGGTGTTGTCCATGTGCTGCCCATCTCAACGCAGCCTTTTGCGGTTCTGGGCATGTTTTAAAACAGTGTCCAACCCAGAGACAATTTAAAATCACGCACAGTCTCCATCCACGAGGTGGATTAAAATCTCCAGTATCTTTGGGGCTGAGGGATTTTGCAAACCCCTGCAACTCTGTGGAGACAGACAGCCAAAGTAAACACAGAATATGCATTCATTCGCCTTGAAACAAATCAAGCTAGAATGGGCCTAAAATCGTGGCCATTAGGTTTCTGCATATTTAATCGGTAACAACTCATGGTAGCCATCAAGTCAGGATGGGGACAATTAAGTTTCATCCATGACAAACAACCAGGACATCGGGGCCATTAGACCCGGAGACAACCACTCCACAAGTCGTTAAAATAAATGGCTGTAATCAGTTTAAACGAGCCCGCCAATAGTTAGACAAAGGGACTGACCTGATTTGGCGCGCAGATAAGGAGTTGAAGAATGGGTATAATTGTAGGCCCATCAGTGGTAATTGCTCTCTTGGCTCTTGGCTCTTGGCTCTTGCCCTTAGCTCTTGCTGCTGCCTCTCATTCTCGTGCCCTGGCCTCGTGGCGGGCTCTCTTCTCGCTCCCCACACTGCTCAACAACCAAGGATGCCCATTACACCGGGGCCAAACGCGGGAGGAGAACGAGACCCGAGTTCAAAACCACACAGGACACACAGGCCACAAACGGGCAGACAAGACGAGACGAAGAAGAAGGTAAACCAATAAGAGCAGAGAAGGGCAGCAAAAGACGCATTGGGGAAAAACCAAACGCCTAGTTATAAGCTGGCATTTGGTGAATAAGTTGGCGTTGCATGCATGGACAGTAAAACCCTGTTGTGATGAATAAACTGGCGTTCGAAGCATGGGTAGTAAAATCTTTTAGAAGGTAAAAACCGCCAACCGACCCCCAACCGTAACATTACCGCCGCCGACCGCCCGAGGCAGAAGAAGAAGAAAACCCATCGCGACTCGATGACGACGGTAGCTGAGGAAAAGGAGGGTGCTTCGCTTGAACAGCTCTAGCGCCACACCCTGAGACCACGTGGTGGACCTCAGAACCAACCCAATTAAAGCAACAGGTTTTGGATTGGTGAGCATGAATTCCTGGCCCCTCATAGCTTAATCTGTTTAGGTATAGGGGGTTGGATTAAGGATAAGGGTATTGTTAATGTAATTGTTTTCCCTCGATGTGCCATGTGTTCCCCATTCCCACATAAGTGTAATTGTTTATGCCTGTATTTTCATACCAGTAATTTTCATAATATTGTTTTATTCTGCATTTAATAAAATTTTGTTTTTCTTACACCAAATCACTTGTCTACTCGATTTGCTGTATCGCCGCCTGTACCTAAGTCCGGTGTCTAGAACCCAGGGGTGTGGGAGCGATTCGAACCACTCAAAAGACTGTCAGAGGCGAAGCTGAGTGGGCGCACGCCACCCCCCTTACAGTAGATAAAGGGGAAACAGTGGATGTAGTATATTTGGATTTCCAAAAGGCATTTGATAAGGTGCCACATAAAAGGTTATTACACAAGATTAGGGCTCATGGGGTTGGGGGTAATATAGTAGCATGGATAGAGGATTGGTTAATGGGCAGAAAACAGAGAGTAGGGATAAATGGATCTTTTTCAGATTGGCAGGCTGTAACTAGTGAGGTGCCGCAAGGATCAGTGTTGGGGCCTCAGCTATTTACAATCTATATTAATGACCTAGATGAAGGGACTGAGTGTAATGTATCCAAGTTTGCTGATGATACAAAGCTAGGTGGGACAGTATGCTGTGAGGAGAACACTGAGATCATGATTTTGCCGACGCTCAGAGGGCGGGATTGGAGGCAGGTCAGAGGTTAAATTCACAATGATTGACGGCGGGTTCGGAACCCGCCGTGATCCCATCTCCATGCAACTTTCCCGAGTATCGGTGCTCCGATTTGCAAACGGACCCGACACCAAGCAGCGAGAAAGAGATTAAAGGCGCTTAACTGCCTATTAAGTGGTATTTTAGAGCTATTTTCACAGGGTTTTTGGATTTTCCAGCTTCTGGATTGGGTTTCTCAATGATCCAACAACATGCTGGGTAAGTGTGGTGTGAACAGCAGCGAGCTGGAGACTTCACAGCTGCAACTGCAGTGTAAAAGCTGCACTCTCAAATCTTGCCATTTAGTAATCTGTGAGGTTGTGATTGAATAATTTGGGGGGCATATTCTGTGTTTAGGTTGCAAGCATGTGTCATGCACTATAGTTCCACTGTAACCTGCATTGCTGGATTTTAAAGGCGCAATTACCCTAAACTGTGCCCCCTCAAATTGTCATCACACATATGTCAACGATGCCAAACCTTTGTTTCTACATCAATTTATTACAATATTGGCAAAGAACAGAAACTTTACAAATAAATCTATCATAACACTCAAGTGAGAACCCTTGTGATTATTAACGTGACATCTTCCTTTTACACATGCTTTCTACATTGTGAGACCCCTGTGTCTTCAGCATATGTGGAGGCAGCCTGCTCACTTCCCGGCTGCTCCTGCTTAGATGCCTTTGGTGCCGTCCTCAGGTTTTGCGAGCCTTGGAGGGCCCCGTCAAAGTCTGCTCCTCCTGCGGCTGTGCTGGGGCAGACTCGGCCATCTCTGTTGGCTCAGGCAGAAGGGGCTCTGACCGAGGGCTCGGCAGTGGCAAGGAAGTGTGAGCGCTTGGAGAGGAGCCCCCACTTCCTTGTGCTCGAACACCACCGTCCCTCCCATGGGTCACCCGCACTTCACTGCTAGCAAGTTACTGGAGAGCACCTTGCTGCACATCAGTGGGGCCATGTGACCCCATCTCTGTACTGACAGTCCTTATAACTGGGACATCCATGTACCTCTGGTTTCTCTCCATGATAGATGGCCTTCTATCCTCCATAGCTGCCCATCTATCTATAAGAGCCACCATGTTGGCTTGTGTCTGGTGAGTTAGGTCCTCCATGGCGGTTGCCATCCTTTCCATGGCAGTGTCTAGATTGACCATAGCGTTCACCATGGCATTGTTAATGTTTACGATGAACTCCTCCATTTGAAGAGATCGCAAAGTCTCTGTTTGAAGAATGGACTCAGTCGAGAATATTTTTTTGGACTTTATGGGCTGAGGGTTTTTTTCCTGTGGTGGGATCATCCTGTGCAGATGCGTGGGGGAATGGTTTTTTAAAACTCCAGAGAACACGTGGCAGTTGGCTGTGACAAAAGAACTGTCAGTCATCCAGAATGTATGGGTTCGCCTGACAGTCCTGGGAAAAGGAAGGGGACCATTGAACTTGAACTTATTAGAAAGCCACTCTAATATGCAAAAGCACTTCTCACCTCAATCTCAGAAGAGAAGCAGAACAATGAACCCACTGGCCTCAGCCAGCAAAAAGGGAGCCAATTTTTTCCCAACACAAAGACTGAAAGATATGTCCCAGACTTAGGGCCATTAATACTCATGGGTCCGAGGATGACCCATCACTGATTAAGCACCGGAGTGCTTAGAAACAAAAGGATTTTAAAGATTGGTGGGAAAGATAGGGGTAGCCAGACTCCTATAAAAGATAGATTCTTTTCCACCATTCTCTCTCTCTCTTTCGCTCCCGCTCCAACAAGATCGACCTAACAAGAAGTAGCAGAGAAGCCGTCGAGTGGAGCGATCGAAACCGACCGCGTGTGGTGGTAAACATAGTCTCGAGTGTCCCAAACCGGTAACCCGTGAGGTGTAAGGGCTCAGAGCTTTCTCAGAAGTTACGTTTTTGGGCTATTCCGAGGGTGGGAGCTTCGCTTGGTTCAGCCAGGCGAAGGGGCTTATGTGACTGGGTAATTCATTGGTAGGGGTGGAATTAGAGTCCACCATAGCAACAAGGGAATTACTGCTTGCTATAGTCCCCAGTTTTGTACTGTATGTATGTTGTTTGTAACCTGGATTTTATTCTCCACAGAGACAGTGATTTCGTTTAGTAGTGCATGTTTAAGCCAGTGTATGTTAGACCAAATAAATATAAGTTTGATTTTTCACCGAAGCATTCCTGTCCGTGACTTATTTCATTTACACTCTGAATAATAATTCCCGGGTGTAGAACTTTCGTAAGGCGGGGCGAATCGAACCATCCATCTACCAATTGGGCTAGGATCAAAAACCGCTTACACATTCTCTGCACACTCGCAGTTACCATGGAAGCAAACCCACCCAGAGCCTCCTGCGCTTGTTCCTGAAGCTCCAAAATGTCTCTCTTTCTGGATGGCACCAGAGGCTCAGAATTTACATGCAGCTGAGCAGAACTTGGAGAGACCTGCATCCTCCGACGAGGACTCTCCACTGCTGACCTTGCCTCCAACATCTGCTCCTGCTCACTTGTGAGCTGTGATACACCAGGTGACAACATTACTCTATCTGGTAAAAAAGCCACTGAGGTGTGTGTCTCTGCGCTGGTGCTGGGTGCGCTGACTGCTGGTGACACTGCTCCCTCAGAGGCTTCTGAGGAGTGCTCCTGCTCTTCCTCCTGAACAGTGGGGAGCGGGGGAGTAAATGCATGAGTTAGACTAGTGAAATGCATGTTGCAGACACATCCCATTTTGCAAATGCTTAGCACTCAATATCTATGAACATTATCTCCCATATTAGTCACTCATGAATGCTAAATCAGGGGGTTGGAAATCAATTCTGTCACCAGCTTACTGTTCTATGCCCATCTCTCTGTCCCCCACTTCCAGCTCCTCTGCACCTCCGACGATCTCCAGGGCTGCCTCCTCAGCGCTCGTTAGGTGCGCCAGGGATGGTGGGCTTTCTCCTGTCTACAGAGACATGGACCATGTACAGCAGACACCTCAAAGCACTGGAGAGGTACCACCAACACTGCCTCCACAAGATCCTGCAAATCCATTGGCAGGATAGGCGCACCAACGTCAGTGTTCTTGCTCAGGCCAACATCCTCAGCATCGAAGCTTTGACCACGCTCAATCAGCTCCGAATATCGGGTCACATTGTCCGCATGACTGATATGATACTCCCAAAACAAGCACGCTACTCAGAGCTCCGGCATGGCAAGAGAGCCCCAGGTGGGCAGAGGAAACGCTTCAAGGACACCCTCAAAGCCTCCTTGAAAAAGTGTAACATCCCCACCGACACCTGGGAATCCCTGGCCCAAGACTGCACAAAGTGGAGGAGAAGCATCCGGGAAAGCGCCGAACACCTTGAGTCTCTTCGCCGGGAGCAAGCGGAAGCCAAGCGCAGACAGCGCAAGGAGCGCATGTCAACCCAAGCACCCCACCCACCCGCCCCTTCAACCACCGACTGTAGGTCCTGCATTGGACTCATCAGTCACCTGCAAACTCATTTTTAATGTGGAAGCAAGTCATCCTCAGATCCGAGGGACTGCCTAAGAAAGAGAAAACCCCCTCTCTCTTTTATTGTGGGCTCTCTTCTGTAATGAGGGACACAAGTGGAGTTTGCGAGAGATTGTTGGAATGAGTGTAAAGAATGGATGAAATTGATGTTTAGAGGGAGACTATGAAGGAGTGAGTTGCACAAACCAAGTTCCCTCCCTGTGCGTTGTTAGTTGTTAGCATTGCATAAGAGTATGAGTGGTGCATAGTAAGATGGTGACGTGATTCTGTACAGAGAAAGAGAGGGATGGGTGAGGGTGCAAGGGATGTTAGAGTGAGTTGGGATGTGCAGGGGAAGGTTGCCAATGCAGTGATGGGGATGAGAAGAGATGGGAGACAGATGGAAGATAAGTGTGATGTTATGCTTACTTTTGCTGATCGCAACAGATCATTAAACCTCTTGCGACACTGCACCCAGGAGCATCTGCAGACTGACCTCGAACTGACCTCCTCAGCAATTTGCTGCCAAGCTGCCTTGGTATGCTGAGGAGGCCTCCTCCTTCCATCTCCAGGGAAGAGGACCTCCTTACGTTTTCTTACTCCCTCCACAAGAGCATGGAGGGAGTCCTCATTGAAGCGGGGAGCAGCCTTAGGTTTTTGCGCTGCCATACCTGCAGCAGCCAGCACTTCAGGGAACAAACCAGAAATTAATCTGCAGAGGAGACATGGCCCCTTTAAATAATCAGTCCAACATCGCCTCATCAGACGTGAGTAACTGATCTGCACCCAGTGATTGCCTTGGAGAACCCACACGTTGGCCTTAACGAGGCCAATAAATGGAAACTTTTAACTGCAGGGCAGCGGCAATCAGTAGAGGGTCCGGAACCCACCGACCAGCGGACCCGCCACCATCCCGCCTCCAGGCACAACATTGCGTCCAAAGTGTCTGCAAAGGGATAGAGATAGACTAAGTGAGGGCAGTAAGGTGGCAGATGGAGTATAATGTAGGGAAATGTGAGGTTATTCACTTTGGTAGGAAGAATATTTTTTAAATGGTGAGAAACTTTCAAATGTTGGTGTTGAGAGAGATTTGGGTGTCCTCGTGCAAGAAACACAGGAAACTAGCATGCAGGTACAGCGAGCAATAAGAACGGCAAATGGCATGTTGGCCTTTATTGCAAGGGGGTTGGAGTATAAGAGTAAGGAAGTCCTGCTACAATTGTACAGGGCTTTGGTGAGACCACACCTGGAGTACTGTGCACAGTTTTGGTCTCCTTAGCTAAGGAAGGATATACTTGCCATGGAGGCTGTTATGTTCATTAATAACTACACATTCGTATTATGAACACAGCTAGCTTCTAGCTAGTCATTTATTCAGTACACGTTCTCTAGGTACAGCATCTGTAGAGATCCAGCATGTGTGCTTCTGTGTGTAGGCCGCCATCTTGACTACTGCCCCCTGGGTAGCCTAGTGCATCATGGGCAGTGTAGTCTTAAACACATACAACTAAATATACAGCTCTATACAGCTCTACGGCTCCATCTAGTGTACCACTCCAGAATGACATGTTATTGATCATTACATCCCCCTTTCTTTGAGGTTAACAAAATCAATATCAATCAACTTTCAAGAAAAACGATAAAGATGATATCAGTAACACTTTTGTTAGTGCTCTATAAACATAATCATTTTCACAACAGTCAATACATTTTCAATATAGTTTTTCTTTATACTCAAAGATTAAGTCTATCAGGCTTTTTTACTACATGTGTGGGTCTTCTCAGCATAGGTAAGTCTGATGTGTTTTCATGAGATTATTCGGGTGATGAATGACAAGATTCAGTTGCAGCATTGTCATCAATCTGCTCTTGGATAATTTCTTGTGTTTTCAGGAGGGAACAGCGGTTCCTCCTGAGAATCTGTCCTTCCTCAGTTCTAACAGTGTATGACCTTGGTCGTGCTTCCTCAAGAACTGTAGCTTTCTTGTTCCATGCATCTGGATCCTCAATCCTGACAACATCATCCCTTGTCAATGGTTTTAGAGTTTTGGATGACTTGCCATAGTATGATTTCTGTTTCAGCTTTAACAGTTGAAGTCTCTGTCTCAGTTCCTTACTTTGCTGTTCTTTTGTACAGCAGGGTAGCATGGTGTGCAACTTGCGACCGATTAGTAGTTCAGAAGGTGAAGAACCACAGTCTAAAGGTGAGGCTCGGTAGCTCAGCAGGGCGCGATAAGGATCAGACTTGCTTTCTGTCGCTTTCTTCAGTAGCTGCTTGAGAACTTGAACACCTTTCTCTGCCTTACCATTTGACTGAGCATACAAAGGACTGGATGTGATGTGCTGAAAGTCATACTGTGCTGCAAAATGTTGCCACTCCTTGCAGTTGAAGCACGGACCAATGTCGCTAATGGCAATCCTGGGAATTCCATGTCTGGCGAAGATGGATTTCACATGCATTATGACACTGCTGGCTGATGTGCTTGAGAGCAGCGCCATCTCAGGATAGTTAGAATAGTAGTCAATCATTATTAGATATTCTTTACCATTTAAATGAAAGAGGTCCATACCAACCTTTTGCCATGGTGCTGTTGGTAAGTCAGCTACTATCATTGGTTCCTTTGTTTGTTTGTTTTGGTGTTCTGACACGTCTCACATTTGCCTATCATGTTCTCAATGTCCTTATTTATGCCAGGCCAATAAACAGTGTCTCTTGCTCTCCTTTTGCATTTTTCAATTCCGAGGTGTCCCTCATGAATCCTTTTGAGCATGTCTTGACGTAGAGCCTGTGGAATGACTATTCTGTTCTGTTTTAGTAATAGTCCATTTGCGACACTCAATTCTGACCTTATGTGAAAATATTTTGGACAGGAACCTTTTGGCCAACCATGATGAATGTTCTCTATTACTGTTTGTAATACTGTATCATTTACTGTTTCTTCTGCTATTTGCTTTGATTTTGTGTCTGACACGGGCAGCGCAGCAGTGACCATACTCACATGAACATCCACGTCTTCTTCAGTAGAGCTCACAGGACTCATTGTGGGTGCTCGGGATAGTGCATCTGCTAACACTATGTATTTGCCTGGTGTGTAGATCAGTTCAAAGTCATATCTTTGCAGCTTCATCATGAGTCGTTGTATCCTTGGAGACATCTCATTCAGGTTCTTTTTTATGATGGCAACCAGTGGGCTGTGGTCTGTCTCAACTGTGAAGGTGGGAAGTCCATATATGTAGCCATGGAACTTTTCTAGTCCAACCACCAAGCCTAGACATTCCTTTTCAATCTGGGCGTATCGACACTCAGTATCAGTCATAGACCTGGAGGCATAGGCAACAGGCTTCCAATCTTCACCCTCTGCTTGCAGCAAGGCTGCGCCTAGGCCATCCTTTGATGCATCCATTGACACTTTGATTCTCTTTGTCGGGTCAAAGAAAGTGAGTACAGGTGTGGTTGTCAGCACTGTTTTGAGGTTCATCCACTCTTGTTCATGTCTTTCTGTCCATGCAAATTCATTTGTTTTATGTAGCAGGTCTCGCAGACAGGTTGTCTTGGCTGACAAGTTAGGAATGAACTTTCCAATGAAGTTTATCATCCCCATGATGCGTAGCACTCCTTTTTTATCAGTGGGTCGGGGCATGTTGAGTATGACGTTTACTTTTCCCATATCTGGCTCTATTCCTTTACCAGATAGATTATCTCCTAGGAAAGTTACTTCCTGGACACCAAACTGACACTTGGCTTTGTTGAGCTTCAGTCCATTCCGCCGTATGCTCTGTAGCACTTTAGTCAGTCTCTCATTGTGTTCTTTCAGTGTGGAGCCCCAGATGATGATGTCATCAACATAGACCCGAACTCCTTCCAGACCTTCAATTATGTGTTCCATCGCTCTATGAAAGATTTCAGATGCAGATATTATCCCGAAAGACATTCTGAGGAAACAATACCTGCCAAATGGTGTGTTGAAGGTACAGTATTTGGTGCTCTCTTCATCCAGTTTTAGTTGCCAAAATCCTTGTGAGGCATCGAGCTTTGTAAAGTATCTGGCGCCTGACATTTCACTGGTGATTTCTTCTCGCTTGGGAATCTGGTAGTGTTCACGTTTTATGTTTGCATTTAAGTCCTTTGGATCCATGCATATTCTTAGATCATTGTTCTTTTTCTTTACACATACCATGGAGTTAACCCAGTCTGTTGGCTCTTCAACTTTCCTGATGACTGCTAGTGTGGTCATTCTGTCCAGTTCATTCTTGAGCCGGTCACGCAGGGGTGCTGGAACTCTTCGTGGAGCATGTACCACAGGCTGAGCATCCTCCTTTAGCTGGATCTTGTAAGTGAATGGTAGAACTCCAAATATTTTGAACACATCCTGGAAATTATTCACTACAGAATCCACCAAGTCATCTGGTCTGCTTATGGCACAGTTTATACGGTAGACTCTCTTGACCAGTTCTAAGTCCTCACAAGCTTTGTCACCCAGTAGTGAATCAAGTCCTTCAGCCACAACAGAAAACATGAGATGGTGCACTTTGTCTTTGACTGTCACTTTAAGTCTGCATACACCTAAGCTATCTATTTTCTGTCCATTATAGCTCTTCAGTAGTACTGACTTTTTCTGTATTTTGGGCTTTTCTTTCATGTTTTTAATGTCACTCATACTGATTAAATTTGCTTTTGCCCCAGTGTCTAGTTTCAATGTAACTAATGCTCCATTTACCTGCAGTGGGATCATCCATTTGTCCTCTTTTACTGCATTGACGTTATGTTCAGCATTGTTTATTCCTGAGGGCTGCACATTTTCTGTATCCTTTTCTATATTGTCACATGACACCATTCCTACAAAAAATGTCTCACTTAAATCAGTGTCCTCAATCATATTGGCTTGTTGCCCTTTCTTTGTTGTTACTTTTGAAAAGCATTGTTTGGCAAAGTGATTCTTTCCATGACATTTTGTGCACATTTTTCCAAACGCTGGACATTGTCTTAACTGGTGTTTGTAACCACAGCATTTACAATTAAAAATTCCTTCCTCCGATTGCTTTTCACTTCTGTTCTGCCCGTGTTTCTTCCACTTGTAGGACACAGCATTGACAGCAGCACTTACTGCAATCACATCATCATTGATTTCACTGAAAGTCTTGGCATGCTTTTGAGCTAGCTTGCTAGCTTGGCATATTTTCACAGCAATTTCCAATGTTAGTTCGGTTTCTCTCAACAGACGTTCCGTGACTTTTTTATCATGAATACCAAACACAATCTGGTCACGAATCATGGATGCTTTCAGCTCAGAGTAATTACATGTCTGTGCTTTCAGTTTCAGATCGGTCACAAAGCTATCAAAAGTCTCATTTTGCCGCTGTGTCCTCGAACGGAACACGTATCTTTCATAGGTTTCATTCATTTTGGGAGAACAATATGTATCAAATTTCTTTAGCACATCGTCTAAATTTTCTCTGTTCTCCTCTGGATTAAATACAAATGTATTAAATACCTCTATCACCTGTGGGCCTGCACCCGTGAGCAGCAACGCTATTTTTCTTGCGTCTGACTTCGTACCGAATCCAATGGCAGCAATGTAGAGTTCGAATTGTTGTTTGAAAGTCCGCCAATTGTAGTCTACATTTCCCATGAGATTCAAAAACTCCGGTGGCCTCAAATTCTCCATGTCACGTTGCACAATTTTCAGCAGATCTTCACTAATCCTGGTACCATGTTATGTTCATTAATAACTATACATTCTTATTATGAACACAGCTAGCTTCTAGCTACTCATTTTTCAGTACACGTCCTCTAGGTACAGCATCTGTAGAGATCCAGCATGTGTGCTTCTGTGTGCAGGCCGCCATCTTGACTACTGCCTCCTGGGTAGCCTAGTGCATCGTGGGCAGTGTAGTCTTAAACACATACAACTAAATATACAGCTCTATAGAGCTCTATGGCTCCATCTAGTGTACCACTCCAGAATGACATGTTATTGATCATTACAGAGGCGGTGCAACAAAGGTTCACCAGATTGATTCCTGGGATGAAAGGGCTGTCCTATGATGAGAGATTGTGTAGAATGGGCCTATACTCTCTGGAGTTTAGAAGAATGAGAGGTGACCTCATTGAAACATACAAGATTCTGAAGGGGATTGACAGGGTAGATGCTGAGAGGTTGTTTCCCCTGGCTGGAATGACTAGAACTAGGGAGCATAGTCTCAGGATAAGGGGTAGACCATTTAAGACCGAGAGGAGGAGGAATTTCTTCACTCAGAGGGTTGTGAATCTTTGGAATTCTCTGCCCCAGAGGGCTGTGAATGCTGAGTCTTTGAGTATATTCAAGGCTGAGATAGATAGATTTTTGGACTCTAGGGGAATCAAGGGATATGGAGATCGGGCGGGAATATGGAGATTGGGTGGGAAAGTGGAGTTGAGGTCGATGATCAGCCATTATTGAAAGGTGGAGCAGGTTCGAGGGGCCGTATGGCCTACTCCTGCTCTTATTTGTTATGTTCTTCCACACCCAAAGTATCATTGCATCATTCCATAACTACCTGTCACCCAAACTGATTTTGTCAGTTCTCTGCCAAACCACTAGGCAAAATGTCCTAAACATTGGGGAAGAGAATAGCTGTTGTGTCATTCAGCCATTAGGATGTCTGATGTTCAATGATCACATAACAATATTGGTTACAAGCATAATGACATTTCAGGCCTCATTTGCCCCAACTTCTTGCTGAAAGAGAAATGGTGAGAACAGCTCTCCTGGAGGATAATTGGAAATGTTTAAGGGAAATTTTGTAACACCACATAGGTCTGAAAAATACGAGGCATTTATTTTAAACACAGTGGGCAGGATTTAACTTGGAGTCAGATAGGGAGCCAGCCAGATTGCAAGGCAGGCTGGCTGTCGGGCGGGTAGGCCTGCGGTAATAGGCCGCAGCCAGGGAGCAGAGAGAAGGGAGGTAGGGATCAGAGGCCAGGATCAGGATGTGGTTCGGAAGGTCGGGATCAGAGGGGAGTCGGAAGGCCGGGATCGGAGTGGAGGTTCGGAAGGCCAGGATCAGAGAGGGGTGGGAAGGCCGGGATCGGTGTGGAGGTTCGGAAGGTCGGGATCAGAGGAGTGTCGGAAGGCCAGGATCGGAGTGGAGGTTCGGAAGGCCGGGATCGGAGTGGAGGTTCGGAAGGCCGGGATCAGAGGCGGAGGGAGTCGACGCAAACCCGCCTATTTTCTGGGGTTAAAATCCTCCCCCCCACCTCCCCAGTGTCACCATGTTTGTGGAAATTAGTTGGACTCTTGTTTTAAATATTACTTATAGAAACACAGAAACATAGAAGATAGGAGGAGGAGTACGCCATTCGGCCCCTCGAGCCTGCTCCGCCATTCAATGAGATCATGGCTGATCATCCAAACTCAGTGCCCTGTCCCTGCCTTCTCCCCATATCCCTTGATCCCTTTAGCCTTAAGAAATAAATCTAACTCCTTCTTGAAAATTTTTAATGAATTGGCCTCAACTGCCTTCTGTGGTAGAGAATTCCACAGGTTCACCACTCTCTGGGTGAAGAAATTCCTCCTCATCTCTGTCCTAAATGGCTTACCCCTTATCTTTAGATTGTGACCCCTGGTTCTGGACTCCCCCACCATCGGGAACATCCTTCCTGCATCTAGTCTGTCTAGTCCTGTTAGAATTTTATAATTTTCAATGAGATCCCCTCTCATTCTTCTAAACTCCAGCGAGTATAAGCCCAATTGACCCAATCTCTCCTCATACGTCATTCCTGCCATCCCAGGTATCAGTGTGGTGAATCTTCGCTGCACTCCCTCCATGGCAAGAACATCCTTCCTCAGATAAGGCAACCAAAACTGCACACAATACTCAAGGTGTGGTCTCACCAAGGCCCTGTACAACTGTAGCAAGACATCGTTGTTCCTGTACTCGAATCCTCTCACTACGAAGGCCAACATACCATTTGCCTTCTTAAGTGCCTGCTGCACCTGCATGCTTACCTTCAGCGACTGGTGCACAAGGACACCCGGGTCTTCTTGCACTTCCCCTTCCCCCAATCTATTGCCGTTCAGATAATAATCTGCCTTCCTGTTTTTGCCACCAAAGTAGATAACCTCGCATTTATCCACATTATACTGCATCTACCATGCATCTGCCCAATCACCCAACCTGTCCAAATCATACTGGAGTTTCTCGGCATCCTCCTCACAGCACACACGCTCACCCAGCTTTGTGTCGTCTGCAAACTTGGAGATATTACATCTAGTTCCCTCGTCTAGATCATTAATATATATTGTGAATAGCTGGGGTCCTAGCACCGATACCTCACTAGTCACTGCCTGCCACTTGGAAAAAGAGCCGTTTATTCCAACTCTTTGCTTCCTGTCTGCCAACCAGTTCTCTATCCAAGTCAATACCTTATCCCCAATCCCTTGTGCTTTAACTTTACACGCTAATCTCTTATGAGGGACCTTATCGAAAGCCTTCTGATAGTCCAAATACACCACATCCACTGGTTCTCCCTTATCTATTCTACCAGTTACATCCTCAAAAAATTCCAGTAGATTAGTCAAGCACGATTTACCTTTTGTAAATCCATGTTGACTTTGTCCGATCCTGTCACTGTTTTCCAAGTGCTCTGCTATTACATCTTCTATGTTCCTTGTTCCCATCTTCGCAAGTGAACTCCAAGGATCAAGACCAAACAAACTTTCTCAACCCTTAAACCTGCCTTGCTCCCAGCCTATAAACACCCACAACAATAACACATGGAACTTTCCTAAAGCACAGTGCAATCAAAAACTACAATGACTTCACTAAATTTTTATCTGCATGTTAAACACCTGAAAAATCAAGAAAAATATGAAAAGAAAAAGAAACTCAACTTCACACAAAACTGTTCAGCAATATGGATTGGTCAATGGTTTTTTACCCTGCCTATTTAAACATACTCAGCGAATATCCCTTTAAACCTTAAATTGCTCCTTTACAATGTCACCTTCATCTTACTCAGCTGTTCTTTTCTGCCTCCTCCATGTTATCTCACCACCTCCATGCCCATTGTTTTCTCTCCTACATAGTGTTATTATTCCACACTCTCACCTCTCCTCCACACTGTATTTCCATTAGAATTTGCATACTGGTCTTCGCACACATTCCTTTATTCTGCTCTGTTTTGGTATTAGCATGAGTATTGTCTCTCCTACATAGAGTTATTATTCCACACTCTCACCTCTCCTCCACACTGTATTTCCATTAGAATTTGCATACTGGTCTTCGCACACATTCCTTTATTCTGCTCTCTCTAGGTATTAATATGAGTATTGTCTCTGACATTTCACTTCAAACGTTCAACATCTGGGTTCCTCTGCAATTGTTTGCTCTTGATCCCTTCTATAATAATCATCACTGGCTCATAAACCACTTGAAAAGTGTTCAGCTTTGTCTGCACGTTTTCTTTTTCCTGCTGATGTATTTACACTTTTTGACAGTCAATAAGATTAGAGATAGTGGCCTAGAAATTCAGTAGCGTGCGCCAGCCGTTAGCGCCTTAGGAGCAGTAGATCTCGAGCGCTAGGCGCTTAGCGCCCGGGCGCAGCGCGATCTGCGCCTCGCCCCAACTTCAGTAGACATTTAGCGCTGGCGCAAAGTCTTTGCGCGCGCCCTGCTGCGCGCGCAGATTATGACATCATTTCCTCGTGCAACGCCCTTTGTGCGCCCCAAACCGGAACTTCAGTCGCGCCGGCCCATTGTGCGCCGGGCGGCCCTAACGACTGTGGAGTGGAATGGTACACAGCCGAAGCGGGCCGCGGGGAGCGCAAATTAAAGGGCACTTACCCTGCACTATAAAGGGCTGCCATTTTGCAGCAATCACTCTTGTGCAACGGATTTTTTGAAAAAAACCAAGGAAGGGAGCTTACTGCTTTGGGCCAACACTAAGACAGGTATTTTTGGCTTCAGGCCAGAGCTTGGCAATTCGCCTTCACTGATATCTCATTGTTTGCCAGCATATTATGGGGGCTGCATGGGGTGCCAATGCTGAGTTTCAGGATTATGTCAGAAGGGCTCGCAGACGCTGGGTTAGAGGGGCAGCCCTGGCTAGATGCAGAGGGGGCAACAGGCGTCGGCAACGTGGGCCTTACCCACTCAGGCAATACCGCCAGCAGGTCTCGTATCTCAACATGACTGGCGCGCAATGTGTTAGGAGGCTGCGATTCAGAAGGGAGGTGGTTGCAGAGATCTGCCATCTGCTTCACAGAGATCTGCGTCCACAGCTGAGTTGCAGGACGTCTCTGTCGGTGGAAGTGAAGGTGACGGTGGCTCTGAACTTCTATGCCACCGGCTCCTTCCAATCAGCTGCTGGGGACATTGATAACATATCCCAGTTCGCCGTCCATTGCTGCATCCACCAGGTCACCAATGCCCTTTTCAGAAGGAGACGCCAATTCATCTCCTTCCCCATGACCCTGGAGAGGCAGCAGCAGCGTGCAGTGGGATTTGCAAGAATCGCGGGCTTCCCCATGGTGCAGGGCGCCATTGACTGCACGCATGTGGCTTTGCGAGCACCTCTGGACCATCCCGAGGATTACCGCAACCGGAAGGGCTACCATTCCCTCAACGTACAGCTGGTGTGTGACCACAGGCAGCGCATCCTAGCTGTCAATGCCCGCTTTCCAGGCAGCAGCCACGATGCCTTTATCCTGCGACAGACTACTGTGGCTGATATCTTCCAGGCACAGCCTCACCCAAGAGGATGGCTTATTGGGGACAAAGGCTATCCTTTGTGTACCTGGCTCATGACCCCGCTCCGCGCGCCCAGGACCCCTGCTGAAGAGGCATACAACGAGAGCCATCAAGCGACTAGGAACATCATAGAACAAACAATTGGCGTCCTCAAGCAACGGTTCCGCTGCCTGGATCGTTCTGGCAGATCTCTGCAGTATTCGCCGGAGCGAGTCTCTCAGTTCGTGGTCGTTTGCTGCATGCTGCACAACCTGGCTATCCGCAGGACTCAGGCACTGCCACCTCACGCTGGAGCACCACCTCAGGAGGAGGAGCAGGAGGAGCATGAGGAGGAGGAGGAGGAGGAGGAGGAGTACCAGGCCAGGAGGGAGGCACAAGGTCCAAGGGCCGCCCGTCGGCGGCTTATTGAACGTCACTTCTAGGCCCCCTGTCAGGGAATGGCTTGTGCCAATGAAAGAACATAAATGCAGCCGCTCCGCAAGCCCTCAGCCGCTTAAGGCAACAAACACTTCAAAGATCAAACATGGACAATATGAATAAATAAAATGCTTTATTGAACAAACTCAGGGCCCTTCCCACATGAAACCCAAAAACAGACAAGACCCCCCAAAAAACAGTCACACACATGACTCACTCCCACAACCTGGGGAGGAATAACAAAACACTTGAACAAAAATGGCCTTCATCCTCGGCCTTAACAGAACAACCATCCCCAGAAACAAAACAACCATCCCCAGAAACAAGACAACCATCCCCAGAAACAAAACAACCATCCCAATATAAACAAACATTTGTCCACACCCTCTACTTTGTGGCCCGCGAGGGCGATTCCTTGTCCAGCCTTTGGCGGCCCCTGGCCGCCCTGCTGCTCCTCCTCAAACCGTGGCCAGTGGCTGCTGCAAGGCTGGGGGAAGGCTCCTGAGGGGCACATGTCGTCACGGCAGATGCCCTTGGGGGTCAGCCTAGACGAGGTCTGGGCCTCGAGGGGCCGGCTGGTGAATGCTGCAGCTGTGGCTGGCCAGCATCAGTCGGACCAGCATCTCGTGGCAGCTCCACTGGGGGAGTGACAGTGGCGGCTGGAGGAATGGGGGCAAGCTGGCATCTGGCAGGCCGCCGCTGGTCAAGTGACACACTGGCACTCGCCCGGGCCCGCACTGCAGCATGTGCTGCCATGTGCCGAACGACAGACCGCTGTGCTGCTACAGCGCGGTGGGTGTCCTGGCGATGCCTGGCTGACGCAGCGAGTGTGGCAGCAGTGAGTGCCCGTGCTGCCCTGGTCTGTGACCACATCAGACCAGCCAGTGACTGCATGGCACCACTGATCAGCTGCCCACTCGCTGCCTGTGCTGCCACGAATTCGGCACGACTCGCGTCCTGTGCTGCCCCGAATAGCTCCAAACTCCTGGCCTGTGAGGCCCCGAACTCGGCCACACTATGAGCCAGGGACTCGATGGCCTCAGGCATCCGTGCCACAACCCCCATGAGCTCGGTGTGCCGGCGCTCCGAGTCCATGGACATTTGATCGAGGAGGCGCAGCTCCTCGGAGTTGACCGTCGGTGGACTGGAGGCCGGACTCTCCCTCTGGGGAGAAGGCCGCCGAGCTGGCCGACCCTTCCCGCGTTGCTGGATGCCACTGGGCCCAGCAACTACACCCCTCTGGGAAGAAGGCCGCTGAGCAACCGCACACCCCCTGCGTTGCTGCACGCCACTGGTCCCAGGAGCGACACACCCCTCCGACACTTCCCCCATGCTTTCCTCCAGGGAAGACGTGTCCCCTACATTGGCATCCCCTGGCGCGGCTGAGGGTTCCCCTGATGGGCCGCCTTCCTCTTCCTCTTCCTCCTCCTCCTCCTCCTCCTCCTCCTCCTCTTCCGAGGGGCTGTCAGTGGCAGCTTCAGGGACCTCCTCCTCACCATCTGAAAGCAGGAAGGGACAAGAGTAGCTTTAGATTGAGGAGAGGGCGTCAGCGAGGGAGGCATGAGTGGTGGCATTCAGCGCATTGGTCGGACAGTGGCAAAGGATGTAGATCTGATGCGCAAGTGGGACGAGAGGGGTCCAAAAGGTGATGTCCTTACCATTGGTGCCCAGAACAGGGTCGGCATCTCCAATGGCAACGGGGCCAATCACCCGGGCTCCCATGAGGCGACCCACGCGCTCTTCCAGATCAGTGAGCTGCTGGATCTGGGGACCGCCTCCCCCGGTCTCAGTCCGGCTCTTCTGAATGTGGGCCAGCTTGGCCTGCAAGAGAAAGGACGGCCTCTAAGTACAGTGTGTAGCCCTCATCTGGTGTGCACTGCCTCCCATGGTCGAATAGCTTGGCCAGTGTGGAGCCCTGATCTGGTGTGCACTGCCTCCCATGGTCGAATAGCTTAGCCAGTGTGTCAAGTGCAGAATGTGCAATTGATGTTCATGCCAGTCCCATAGCTGCTGGATGAGGGCTGGCCATTAGGGCTTTCAGGTCCCTTTGCCCATAATGTGAGGTGCACATGCAAGGATGAGGAGGACACTGGAAAGGCTACTCACCCTGACAATCCTCGTGAGGTCATTGAACTTTCTTCTGCATTGGATAGAGTTCCTGGGGACCTCACTGTTGGCTGTCACCCTGATGGCGACCTCCCTCCAGGCTTTCCTGTAGACGCTGGTCGCAGGCTTCTTCCCACTGTCCGGGAACAGGTGTTTGCGTCTCCTCTCCAAAGCCCTAACCAGCACCCTCAAATCATGGCCAGTGAAGCACTGCGCTCGTTCACGGGCCTTCTGCATCTTTCCCAGCGCTATTTCTGTTCAGCAGCAGTGTTTAGGCCTAGCTGGAGGGCTGCAGTGTCCAGGGCGTGGCAGCAGACGAACTCGACCCTTCCCCCTTTAAGAGCTGGCCGGCGCCAGGGTGTCTGCTGTCAATCAAGAACTGACCGCACCTGCGCTGCGCCCGGCCTCGGCGGTTTAGCTCAGCACCGCCGGCTTTGCGCCTAAAGATAGTTGTGGAACACCAGTTTTAGCGCTCGAGCAAACTCTTAGGGCGAAGCTACTGAATATCGGCGAAGTGGCCTCGACTTTGCGCCGGGCGCAAACTTTAGCGGCCGCCCGACTTTTCCGCCCCAATAGTGGCTATACTGAATTTCTAGGCCAGTGTTCCTATTAATGAAATATTTTCCCTTTTACATCCAAAAGCAACATATTCTTTGAAAAAACTGAATTGGATTAATTTTCTGTCGTAAACCTAAATTTTTGTCACATGAACATTTGCATTATTCACTTGCTTGATAAAGTAGTAAGATTTAGCAGATAGAGAGATTTCATGCAAATAGGTTAAGATCTTGAATCTTAATATTGCACAGCATAATTTCACCCCACTACTGTAAATATTTTCCTTTTTTTAATCCAGATTATACAGACAGTTACTGGGACATCATCAGATTTTGTTTTTATTCGTTCATGGGATGTGGGCGTTGCTGGCAAGGCCAGCATTTATTGCCTATTCCTAATTGCCCATGAGAAGGTGGTGGTGAGCAGCATTCTTGAACCGTTGCATTCCGTGTGATGAAGGTACTCCCACAGTGCTGTTAGGGAGAGAGTTCCAGGATTTTGACCCAGCGATGATGAAGGATTGGCGATATACTTCCAAGTCAGGATGGTGTGCGACTTGGAGAGGAACTTAGCCTAACATTTGTGGTTGGTAAAATGTTGGAGTAAAATGTTGGAGTCCATTATTAAGGAAGCAGTAACAGGACATTTGGATAAGCATAATTTAATCGGACAGAGTCAGCATGGTTTTATGAAGGGAAAGTCATGTTTAACAAATTTGCTCAAATTCTTTGAGGATGTAACAAACAGGGTGGATAAAGGGGAACCAGTGGATGTGGTGTATTTGGACTTCCAAAAGGCATTTGACAAGGTGCCACACAAAAGATTACTGCACAAGATAAAAAATCACGGGATTGGGGGTAATATACTGGCATGGGTGGAAGATTGGCTATCTAACAGAAAACAGAGAGTTGGGATAAATGGTTCATTCTCGGGTTGGCAATCAGTAACTAGTGGTGTTCCGCAGGGGTCAGTGCTGGGACCCCAACTCTTTACAATCTATATTAACGATTTGGAGGAGGGGACCAAGTGCAACGTATCGAAGTTTGCCGATGATACAAAGATGGGAGGGAAAGCAGTGAGTGAGGAGGACATAAATAACCTGCAGAAGGACATAGATAGGCTAAGTGAGTGGGTAGAAATTTGGCAGATGGAAAATAATGTTGGAAAGTGTGAGGTTATGCACTTTGGCAGAAAAAATCAAAGAGCAAGTTATTATCTAAATGGAAAGAAACTGCAAAGTGCTACAGTACAAAGGGATCTGGGGGTCCTGGTGCATGAAACATAGAAGGTTAGTATGCAGGTACAGCAGGTGATCAGGAAGGCCAATGGAATCTTGGCTTTTATTGCAAGGGGATGGAGTATAAAAGCAGGGAAGTCTTGCTTCAGTTATACAGGGTACTGGTGAGGCCACACCTGGAATATTGCGTAAAGTTTTGGTTTCCATATTTAAGAAAATATATACTTGCTCTCGAGGCAGTACAGAGAAGGTTCACTTGGTTGATTCCGGAGATGAGGGGGTTGACTTATGAGGAAAGGTTGAGTAGGTTGGGCCTCTACTCATTAGAATTCAGAAGAATGAGAGGCGATCTTATCGAAACATATAAGATTGTGAGGGGGATTGATCGGGTGGATGCGGGGAGGATGTTTCCACTGATGGGTGAGACTAGAACTAGGGGGCATAATCTTAGAATAAGGGGCTGCCATTTCAAAACTGAGATGAGGAGAAACTTCTTCACTCAGAGGGTAGTAAATCTATGGAATTTGCTACCTCAGAGAGCTGTGGAAGCTGCGACATTAAATAAATTTAAAACGGAGATAGACAGTTTCCTAGCTGATAAGGGAATTAAGGGTTATGGGGAGCGGGCAGGGAAGTGGACGTGAGTCTAGATTCGGATCAGCCATGATCATATTGAATGGCGGAGCAGGCCCGAGGGGCCGTATGGCCTAGTCCTGCTCCTACTTCTTATGTTCTTATGAACTTGGAGGTGGTGGTGTTCACATGCGCCTGCCACCCTTGTCCTTCTTGGTGGAAGAGGTCGCAGGTTTGGGAGGTGCTGCCGAAGAAGCCTTGGCGAGTTGCTGCAGTGCATCTTGTAGATGGTACACACTGCAGCCACGGTGCGCCGGTAGTGGAGGGAGTGAATGTTTAAGGTGATGGATGTGTTGCCAATCAAGTGGGTTGCTTTGACTTGGATGGTGTCAAGCTTCTTGAATGCTGTTGGAGCTGCATTGATCCAGGCAAGTGGAGAGTATTCCATCACACTCCTTACTTGTGCCTTGTAGATGGTCGAAAGTCTTTAGGGAGTCAGGAGGTGAGACACTCGCCGCAGAATGCCCAACCTCTGACCTACTCTTGTTGCCACAGTATTTATGGGGCTGGTCCAGTTAAGTTTCTGGTCAATGGTGACCCCCAGGATATTCATGGAGGGGGATTCGGCAATGGTAATGCTGCTGAATGTCAAGGGACGGTGATTAGACAGTCGCTTGTTGGAGATAGTCATTGCCTGGCACTTTTGTGGCGTGAATATTACCTGCCCCTTATCAACCCAAACCTGAATGTCCAGGTCTTGCTGCATGCGGGCATGGGACTGCTTAATTATCTGAGGAGTTGCGAATGGAACTGAACACTGTGCAATTATCAGCGAACATCACCACTTCTGACTTTATGATGGAGGGAAGGTCATTGATGAAGCAGCTGAAGATGGTTGGGCCTAGAACACTGCCCTGAGGAACTCCTGCAGCGATGTCCTGGAGCTGTGATGATTGATCTCCAACCACCACAACCATCTTCCTTTGTGCTAGGTATGACTCCAGCCAGTGGAGAGTTTTCCCCCCAATTCCCATTGACTTTTCAGTTTTACTAGGGCTCCTTGATGCCACACCTGGTCAAGTGCTGCCTTGAAGTCAAGGGCATCCACTCTCACCTCACTTCTGGAATTCAGCTCTTTTGTCCATGTTTGGACCAAGGCTGTAATGAGGTCTAGACCCGAGTGGTCCTGGCAGAACCCAAACTGAGCTTCGGTTATTGGTGAGTAAGTGCTGCTTGATAGCACTCTCAATGACACCTTACATCACTTTGCTGATGATTGAGAGTAGACTGATGGCGCTGTAATTGGCCGGATTGGATATGTCCCGCTTTTTGTGGACAGGGCATACCTGGGCAGTGACATGAATCAGTCAATCATGAAAGAAAGACTTACGAAATAATACTGAGCGGCCTGCGGGTGGCGCTGTCTAGGGAGAGTATAAATACTCGGGCACGGGCCCAGCTTGCGCAGGACATTCTTAACAGGAACTAGGGAAGGACACAACTAGACCTACATGTTGTAAAACAGTTGATTAAAGCTTTGTTTAACGCTTAGACTCAGTGCCTTGTAGTTTTCTTATGTCAGGCAGTTTTCCACGTTGTCAGATAAATGCCAGTGTTATAGCTGAACTGGAGCAGCTTGGCTAGAGACGCAGCTAGCTCTGGAGCACAAGTCTTCAGCACGACAGCCGGGATGTTGTCGGGCCCACAGCCTTTGCTGTATCCAGTGCGCTCAGCCATTTCTTGATATCACGTGGAGTGAATCGAATTGGCTGAAGACTGGCTTCTGTGGTGGTGAGGACCTCAGGAGGAGGCTGATATGGATCATCCACTTGGCACTTCTGGCTGAAGATGGTTGCAAATGCTTCAGCTTTGTCTTTTGCACTCATGTGCTGGGCTCCACCATCATTGAGGATGGGGTTATTCTTGGAGCTTACTCCTCCCGTTAGTTGTTTAATGGTCCACCATCATTCACGACTGGATGTGGCAGGACTGCAGAGCTTTGATCTGATCCATTGATTGTGGGATTGATTAGCTCTGTCTATAGCATACTGCTTCTGCTGTTTAGCATGCATGTAGTCATGTGTTGCAGCTTCCCCAGGTAGGCACCACATTTTTAGGTAAACCTGGTGCTGCTCCTGGCATGCTCTTCTACACTCCTTATTGAACTAGGGTTGGTCCCCTGGCTTGATGGTAATGGTAGAGTGAGGGATATGCTGTGCCATGAGGCTACAGATTGTGGTGGAATACAATTCTGCTGCTGCTGATGTCCCACAGTGCCTCATGGATGTCCAGTTTTGAGCTGCTCGATCTGTTCTGAATTCATCCCATTTAGCACGGTGGTAGTGCCACACAACATGATGGAGGGTGTCCTCAGTACGAAGACAGATTTAGTCTCCACAAGGACTGTGCAGTGGTCACTGCTACCAATGCTTTCATAGAGAGATGCATCTGCGACAGGTAGATTGGTGAGGACGAGGTCAGGTAGGTTTTTTCCTCGTGTTGTTTCTCTCACCACCTGTCGCAGGCCCAGTCTGGCAGCTATGTCCTTCAGGACTCGGCCAGCTCGGTCAGTAGTGGTACTACCGACCCACTCTTGGTGATGGACATTGAAGTCCCCCACCCAGAATACATTCTGTGCCCTTGCTACTCTCAGTACTTCTTCCAAGTGTTGTTCAACATGCAGGAGTACTGATTCTTCAGCTGAGGTAGGTGGTAATCATCAGAAGGTTTCTTTGCCCATGCTTGACCTGAAGCCAAGAGACTTCATGGGGTCTCGAGTCAATGTTGAGGACTCCTAGGGCCACTCCTTCCCGATTGTATTCCACTGTGCCGCCACTCCTGGTGGGTCTGTCCTGCCGGTGGGACAGGACATACCCAGGGATGGTGATGGAAGAGTCTGAGACATTGGCTGAAATGTATAATTTTGTGAGTATGACTATGTCAGATGCTGCATTTTCAGGCAAAAACTATTTCCTCAGGTTTGCAGGGTTAATTGTGCATAGTGATTAAATGCACAATGATGTGTGTTGCTGGATCATGCAGACAAGGACAGGTCCTGGACTCAATCCTAGTCTTTGTTGATCTCAATAAGATAATAGTGGAGGCACCACAATTATATTCAATATCCTCAAGCTATTTTGAGGAAAAGCAGCCAGATTTTCTACTCCTTTATCTATTGACTCTCCGGCTAAAAAGTGTCTATATGTGTGTCAATGTCAAGTGAGAACAAGATGTGGTTTGACAGTGATGCCGCTTAGGACTAAAAAGCCTGAGACACTCAAGAATGAATTCAGTAATCTCATATTCTCAGTGAGGAAGCCACGTTCAAAGGTTCATTGTACCCCCCCGATTCTCTGACCCATGCTCCTCGTCGAGCACAGCTCCCCATAATTGAGAGCATCAATTGCTGATTTTACCTTTTGTTGTCCGCTTAGGCTCTTTAACTGAGAATCACCACTTGGGCGAGAGGCCAGATTCCTGCCACTATCTGTCAAACTAAGTCTTGCATGCCATTACTTTGAGAGGAGTGAAGAGTTTTTAAAAGCAGGAAAATAATTAATTACCTCAAAACAGCGGCATAAACCAAAATTTAGCACCATACAAAATGTGCATCTCTGTGCAGAAAACTGCATGGCCCCTGGTAAGACCTTTGAAGAACTGAGAAATTTATTGCTGAGCTGCATCACTTCCAGGGCGAGGAAATGAGAATATCATCCGTGTGTCTGCTGTTGAGAGTGCTAGTCACAAATAAATAATATTAGAATATTGTCCGTAAAGTCTTCTATAATAAACATGCCAACAATCTTCAATTAAGCCTTGTAAATCCTTGGATATGATGTCTTGTCACATAGTAACTGACTACAGCTGAAACACAATTCATTGGTTGTAAAGCAATTTGGAGCATCCTGAAGACATCAAACTTTCCTTACAAATGTAAGTTCTTCTTTTCAAACTCAGGCACAAGCTCCCTCAAGTCCTCTGAAGGCTAGTCCACAGGGGTTGTGGGACCAGCCTTCAATAACTGTGGGCTCGATTTTCATCGGGCCATTGAGGTGGGATTGGAGGCATGCGGTGGGGGTTAAAATTGCAAAAACTGGCGGGCGGGCCCAACCCCGCCTCCATCCTGCCTCCAAGAAATTTTCATTAAATCGTGTCTAATGGTCCTGTCTCTGTCCCGCCTCCAAGAGACGGGATACACCGTTAAGGCCCTTAACAAGCACTAAATTGCCTCTATAATGCTATTTTGAAAGGCCTTTGTGATTTTAACCCTTTTCCCACATGAAGCATGCCTGTTCTGAAACACGACGGTGAAACCTGGCGGGAGCACAATTGGATTGCTGACTATCAGCTGCAGGTCAACCATTAAATAATAGATTTGATCAGCCATCATTTGCAGGTGGCAGGACTTTGTTGTTTCAGGTCTGGGGGAACTTTTAGAAGGCATAAACACTGCTGTGGAAGTTTGGAGCCTGACACCCATCTCCAGTGTGACCTCCTGGGAAACCCCTCTCACCACTTCCACTGAGCGCTTCCTCAACTGAGGCATATACCAGAAGTATGGGAGTGATTTATTTCCTTCCCTTCTGGGCATTAGATGAGGACGAAGACCAGCCGCAGCACCAGCAGAACCAGGAACAACAGCAGCAGCAACAGCAGCAGCACCAACAGCAGCAGCACCAACAGGAGCGCCAAGCTGCTGCTCAACCACCTGATGCTGCACAGGCCGGAAGGGGCCAGCGCATGGAAGCCCATCAGCACAGGAGATACCCCCAAAACAGGGTCTACAGACACAGGGTCAGCTACCTCAACATGTCTGAGCAGCAGTGCCAAAGGCGGCTCTGACTTTCACGAGAGGTAGTGGGTAACATCTGCGCAATGCTGCAACAAGACCTGCTGCCCAGAGGACCAGGTGGACAACCCTTACCAGTGGCCATCAAAGCCACCACCGCACTCAACTTTTTTGCCTCAGGCTCATTCCAGGGATCAACAGCAGACATCAGCGGCATTTCCCATGCGGCCACGCACAGTTGCATCACGCAGGTAACTGATGCCCTCTTTGCCATCGCGCACAATCACATCCATTTCACCAAGGATCAAGCAAGTGTCACGGCGCGTGTGGTTGGATTAGCTAATCTGGCAGGCTTTCCAAGGGTGCAGGGCATCGTTGACTGCACACATGTGGCCCTTAAAGCACCCCATCGCAATCCAGGTATTTTTGTCAACCACAAGGGCTTCCACTCCCTTAACGTTCAGCTGGTGTGTGACCACAAGAAGGAAATTTTGCATGTTTGTGCCAAGTACCCTGGCAGTTGCCATGACTCCTTCATACTGCGCCAGTCTAGTGCGCCTCTGCTATTCAGTCCGCCAGACCAAATTAACGGATGGCTACTTGGAGACAAGGGCTATCCCCTGAAGATGTGGCTAATGACTCCACTGAGGAGACCATCCAATGAAGCTGAGGAGAGCTACAACTACAGTCACATGTCCACCAGAGCCAGGAGGAGGAGGAGGAGGAGGATGTGAGCACTTGGAGAGGAGCCCCCACTTCCTTGATGTCTGCCACCAACTTCCCTCTCATGGTCATGTAAGGTTTCGTAAGAATTTTGAACATTTCCACAGCCCCGAAGATGATTTTTTTGATTAAAGAAAACCTGGGGGAATATACTTTAAAATCCAGGGCATCAAAAAATGGATGCCAGACCTCATGGCAGGAGACAAAAGACAGCCTGCTTGTGTATCTACAAAGGATTTGAAAAAAACACCAGCCTGTGTGTGTGCATGAAGTAATTGAAACTGTCAATCAACTGCAGTTTAGGAAGTTTCAAACCGCAGGACAATGGATGTTTGTTTACAGAACTCTCTACAACGTTGACACAAAAGCTTAAGTACTTAAAGCTGTCAATCAATTGCGGTTGGACTGACCACAGGACAATGGATTTGTTTACAAACCACTTAGTGCTATTGACTATCCATTTGTCCAGCACTTGAGATATCAGTAAGACATTTAAACTGAGCGAATACCAGTTTAAATGAATGGGGAATACATTCAACCCATCACAGTCAATGGGGACAGATCGATTCCCTTTTGTATAGCCCAGATACATCCGGATTTGGGCACGAAGATTATGGCTCCAAATGGGGTATAAAGATAGCCTCTCAGGAAGCCATCTCTCTCTCTCTGCCACCTTGCCTCCATGCCCTGCCTACAGAAGGACAGCTCAACAAGCCCGCCCAAAGAAGTGGAGTACCAGCAGTTACTTTTAAATACTGGGGTATCTCTACTTCGGGACGGTGAAGAATACAGACCGTAGGGGCATGGAGCAGGCATTTCACTGGTGAACATAGATTTTCTGACCCATTACAAGGCAACTTAGATAGGTATTAGGGGTGGGAATTAAGGGGGATGCTTTGTTAGAATTGTAATTTTAGTCAATTTTCCCTCGATGTGTCCGTTTTCTCCTCCCTATTAAGCAAAGGTGTGCAGTAGTAAGCAAAGGTGTGCTGCATTAAGCAAAAGCCTGCAGTATTAAGTAAAAGTCTGCAGTATTAAGTAAAAGTGCTGTGTTAAGCAAAGGTGTGCTGTAATAAGCATAGCGTGCTGTACTAAGCAAAAGAGTGCTGTAGTAAGCAAAGTGTACTGTATTAAGTAAAAGTGTGCTGCACTAGGTAAAAGTGCTGTATTAAGCAAAAGAGTGCTGTACTAAGCAAAGGTGTGCTGCAGTAAGCAAAGGGGTGCTGCATTAAGTAAATGGGTGCTGCATTAAGTAAAAGTCTGCTGTATTAAGCAAAAGATTGCTGTACTAAGCAAAGGTGTGCTGTAGTAAGCAAAAGAGTACTATATTGAGTAAAAGTGTGCTGTATTAAGTAAAAGTCTGCTGTACTAAGCAAAAGGTGTGCTGTAGTAAGCAAAGGTGTACTGTATTAAGTAAAAGTGCTGTATTAAGCAAAGGTGTGCTGTATTGATTATTTTCAATTTATTTCTTTTTTTATTTCAATAAATACTGGTCTTCTTTGCACCAAACCACAAGTCTCGTTTTGACTACATCGCTACTGAATAAGTCCGGTGGTCAGAACAAAAAAGGGGAGCGATTCGAAACCGCACGGGGCTCTGCAGCAGCTCAGATACTTCTGACTGGCCAGAGACAATAACCCCAGTTATAACCCCATCCCCATTAATTTCTACAGTCAGGTCCTCCTCAGTGCTTGCAAGTGGCTTGAGAGCACCTTGCTGCACATCAGGGGTCCATGGGGACCCGTATCTTCCCTGGCAGTCCTACTCAGAAGGACTTCCATGAAGGTCTGGTTTCTCTGTTCAATAGATGACCATCGCTCCTCCATAGATGTCATTCTATTCTGGACAATCACCATGTTTTCTGCACTCTGGTGACTTATCACCTCCATGGAGGTTGCCATCCTTTCCATGGTGATGCGTTCATGCACCAATGACTCCACAAAGGCTCTGCTCATGTTCGCAATGGACTCCTCCATTCGCTCCACACTCGCAGCGACCCTGGAGACAAAACCTGCCAGAAACTCTTGCATCTGTTCCTGGAGTTACAGGGATGGACCCAGAGGCAGAGGGTCGACATGCAGCAGCTGAGCCGAGCTGGCAGAGTCCTGCGCCCTCCGACTCGGACTCTCCACTGCTGTCGCTGTCTCCACAATCTGCTGATGCTCACTTGTGAGCTGTGATACACCAGGTGACAACACTACTCTATCTCGCGATGGTCCCACCGAGGTGTGAGTGTCTGCACTGGTGCTGGGTGCGCTGAATTCTGCTGATGCTGTGCCCTCAGAGGTTGCAGATTCCTCTGAGGAGTCTGGATGCTCAGGCTCTTCCTCCGGGCTAGTGGGGACGGGTGCTTGCGATGGTCCTGTGGGGGAGTAAAGGAAAGAGTCAGAGATGTGATGGCAAGATTACATGCACATTGCATATTGCAGATGATCATAAGTCCATCTGTTAGAGCTTCAGAATCCTTGTCAGCGACTCATGCAATGTCATTGAGAGAGATGGAAAACTATTCTGTCACCAGCTTGCTGTGTTGCACCCGTCTGTCCGTCCCCCACTTGCGCATCATCCTCCACTCCCACGATCTCCAGGACCACCTCCTCCCAGGGGGTGAGGTTGGCTACTGGGGGTGGCCCTCCTCTTGTCCTTGCTCTTTTTCTCTTATTGTGAGCTCTTTTTTCCTGCAATGAGGGAGACAAGTGGAGTTTGAGTGAGAATGAAGGAGTGAGTGTAGAGAATCCATAGCATAGATGCTTAGAAGGAGACAAACATGGAGTGAGGTGGCAAGACCAAGGGGCCTCTCTGTGTGTTGTCAGTTGTTTTCATAGCATCACAGTGATAGGGAGTGTGAGGGCTGCATAGTTGAATAGTTAGGTGAATGTGACCATAGAGAGAGAGGGAATGGGTAAGGGTGCAGTGATGTCAGTGTCAAGTGGGATGTGGAGGAAGAGGTTGTCAAAGTTGAGTGCTGGTGAAGAGAGGCAATGGGGATCAGATTGAGGGTGATGGAAAATTCATACTCACTTTTCCAGTGCGCTGAAGGTCATGACATCTCTTCCTGCACTGAAGCCAGGTTCTGCGGGTTACTGACAATGAGTTGGCCTCCTCTGCCACCTGGATCCACACAGCCTTGGTCTGCTGGGGAGGCTTCTTCCTCCCTGAAGAAGGGAAGAGCACCTCTTTATGTGCTCTTGCTCCCTCTGCTAAAGCCTGCAAGACAACGTCAACGAACCTGCGAGCAGGCCTAGGTCTCTGGCTGGCCATTCTTCCTCCAGGACCCTCTCATTGCAAAGGCCAAATGCTTGGCAGTCTGCAGAAGAAGCAAGGCTTGTTGCAGACCTTAAATGCAGCAGCAATGATGACGTCATCGGAAGCGAGTTTTAGACTGGAAAAACTCATTGGCCATGGGTTCCCACACGTTGGAACGCAATTGGTCAATTAAGTTAAAATCGCATCATTCTCCCATATCGATTTAGATTCGGGTGGCTAACACGAAATGCGGATTACACGAACCCAGCCCACCCCTGAATCAAAATCCAGCCCTGTGTGTATATTGGTGCCATCGCATCTACATTTATTGTGTGACCCTATAGATAATCCTTCAAGATAATGGCCCTCACAAAAAGATTCTTAGATAGTTCCTCAAATAATCTTCAAGTGAAGTAAATGCTGAAAGTTTAAAAATAAAATAATGCTAATTATTTACAAAGAATTTCACAGTTATGTCTTCTGTTAACCCTGAATCAAAGGCTGACTATGAAAAGAATTGCTTATTTTCCTTTATCGGCCCAAGGATAGGATTGGACAATCCCTGGGCATAGAAAAAAATCAAGATTTCCCACAAAACCTAATAACTTGTCCAACTCTACAGTCATAAAGGCCCAGAATTTGCTGGAGTGGAGCATCTTGTGATATGCCCCATTAGTTAGACTGTTTTCCTCACCCTTCAGCTTGAAAAGTTTTTGCCCTGTAAGTTGATGGAAGTGTGAGCTATTAATGCTCTGCAATTTCAATGGGGCATCTGGTACCTTGTTGATCGATGGGACCAATAGTCTAGCTCTTTCAACAATGAAATTTAATGATTGAGAAAGAAACAGGAATGATAGAGAAGGAAATAGGGTGAACTATGGTCAAATCAGATACAGAAAGAGAAATAAAGGCCACGATCTTCCCGGCTGTCAGAGGGCGGGTTCAGAGGCAGGTCATGTGTCAAAATGGCAATGATTGACGGCAGGTTGGAATGCCGCCGCGAACACGCCTCCACGTGAGTTTCAAGAGTGTCACTCTTTAATTTCTCAACAGACCCGACACCAAGCGGCGGGTAAGGGATTTAAAGCACTTAACTCCTTGTTAATTGCTGGTTAGCTGCTATTTTGACAGGCTTTTGCTATTTTCCAACCTTTTCAACAGGTTTCACAACGATCGGAGAAGACGCCAGGTAAGTGTGGCGGGAGGACCAACGAGCTGAATACATTACAACTGCAACTGCAGTGTACAAGCTGCACTCTCACTTATGCTCAATTGCAAATGTCAGAGGTTGGTGAGTTAACAATTTGGAAGACACATTCTGTGTTTAGGCTGTAAGTATGTGGTGTTAACTCTATATCCACTGTCACCTGCATTGCTGGACATAAAAGGTGCCCTCACCCTTCACTGTGCCACTTCAAATTGTGAGCACACATATGGCAACGATGTCAACTGTTCATGCAACATTAATATATTGCAACATAAGAAAAGAACAGAAACTTCACATTGAATTCTAGCACAACACCCAAGTGAGAACCCTTGTGATTATTTATGTGTCAGCTTTCTCTTGCACGTGCTTATACGTTGTGCTCCCCATGTGGCGTCAGCAGATGTAGAGACAGCCTGCTCACCTCCCTGCTGCGCCTGCTTAGACGCCTTTGGCGGTCATCCTCTGGGTTTTGGAGCCTGTGAGGATCCCGCCAAAGTCTGCTCCTCCTGCGGCTGCACAGGGGCAGACTCAGCCATCACTGCTCGGGCAGTCATCTGGGGCTCTGGCCGAGGGGATGGCAAGAGGCTGGAAGTTTGAGCGCTTGGAGAGGAGCCCCCACTTAGAGTCATAGGCCTAGAAATTCAGTTTGGGCCCGCCAGCTGGTTTGCGCCCAAAAGTTAGCGCTGAGCGCGGAGCCAGTTGCGCCCGTCAGATATTCGGTTTTTGCACCCCAAGTCGGAACCGGGCGCTATTCCAGGGTGTGCCTGCCCCCGCTTGGGGCGCTGAAACTGAATTTCAGTGCTGTAGGCACCGCTGCGCCACCCGATGCGGTGCGGCAGGCTGCGGTACTGCAGGCCTCCTCCTTCTCTTAAGGTGGAGGTGCCTGCAACGGGGAGATCGCCGCTGGATTGTGCCGGCAAATGAGCCCGGCACCACGGAGAAGTGCCGGGCTCGCGGAAAGCAGCCGGCAATGCCGCGGGGGGGGTGGTGAAGGAGGCCGGGGAAGGAGGTGCGGGCAGGCGGCCGCCGAAAAAGCGGCCGGCCGCACCTCCACCTTTATGCGCCCCACTAAGGCTGCAGTAAGGGCCCTGGTCTCCGGATGTAAGTAGTGGCCGCCACGGAGGAGGCGGTGGCAACTGAATATGGGATTCGGGCCGGCATCGGGGCGGAACCGGGGCACTGCGCACACCGATGATGTCATCGGTGCCAGCGCAGCGCTACCGGCTACCGCCGCCATTACTGCAGCGCTGAATATCAGCGCGAACTCCTCTATTGGCGCAAAAGCCCTCTTTGGGCGAAAACTGGGCGCAAAGCCAACCGAATTTCTAGGCCATAGAGTCATAGAGTCATAGAGTTATACAGCACAGAAAGGGGCCCTTCGGCCCATTGTGTCTGCGCTGTCCATCAAGCCCTGTCCAATCTAATCCCATTTTCCAGCATTTGGTCCATAGCCTTGTATGCAATGGCATTTCAAGTGCTCATCCAAATGCTTCTTGAATGTTGTGAGGGTTCCTGCCTCTACCACCCTTTCAGGCAGTGAGTTCCAGACTCCAACCACCCTCTGGGTGAAAAAGTTCCTCCTCAAATCCCCTCTAAACCTCCTGCCCCTCACCTTGAATCTATGCCCCCTTGTTATTGACCCACCTACTAAGGGGAAAAGTTCCTCTTTATCTACCCTATCTATGCCCCTCATCATTTTGTACACCTCAATCAGGTCCCCCCTCAGCCTTCTTTGCTCCAAGGAAAACAACCCCAGCCTGTTTAGTCTTTCTTCATAGCTGAGGCGCTCCATCCCAGGTAACATCCTTGTGAATCTTCTCTGCACCCTCTCCAAAGCAATCACATCCTTCCTATAGTGAGGCGACCAGAACTGCACACAGTACTCCAGCTGTGGCCTTACCAGCGTTTTGTACAGCTCCATCATAACCTCCCTGCTCTTATATTCTATGCCTCGGCTAATGAAGGCAAGTATCCCATATGCCTTTTTAACCACCTTATCTACCTGTTCCGCTGCCTTTAGGGATCTATGTACATGTACACCAAGGTCCCTCTGACCCTCTGTACTTCCTAGGGTCCTACCACTCATTGTGTATTCCCTTGCCTTATTTGTCCGTCCAAAATGCATCACCTCGCACTTTTCAGGGTTAAATTCCATTTGCCACTTTTCCGCCCATCTGACCAACCCGTTTATATCGTCCTGTAGCCTGAGGCTTTCCTCCTCACAATTTACCACCCCACCAATTTTCGTGTCATCTGCGAACTTACTGATCATACCTTTTACATTCTCATCCAAATCATTTATGTAGATCACAAACAGCAAGGGACCCAGCACCGATCCCTGAGGTACCCCACTGGACACAGGCTTCCAGTCACAAAAGCAACCTTCGACCATCACCCTCTGCCTCCTGCCTCTCATGGGCCACCCGCACTTCTCTTCTAGCTGGTAGCTGGAGAGCACCTTGCTACACATCAGTGGTGCCATGAAGACCCGTCTCTGTACTGACAGTCCTCAAAACGGGTACATCAATGTACCTCTGGTTCCTCTCCACGATAGATGCCCATCTATCCTCCATAGCTGACCATCTATCTGGAAGAGTCACCATGTTGTCTTGTGTCTGGTGATTTATGTCCTCTATGGAGGTTGCCATCCTTTCCATGGTGGCACCTACATTTGCCATTGCATGCACCATGGCATTGCTCATGTTTGACATGGACTTCTCCATTCTCTGCACACTCGCAGTCACCATGGTTGCAAACCCAGTCAGAGCCTCCTGCACTTGTCCCTGAAGCTCCAGCACCGCTCTCTTTCTGGATGGCCCCAGAGGTACAGCATCTACATGCAGCTGAGCAGAGCTAGGAGTGCCTTTATGGCCTCCAACGATGACTCTCCACTGCTGTCCCTGTCCCCACCGTCTGCTCATGCTCGCTTGTGAGCTGTGATACACCAGGTGAAAACACTATTCTATCTCACAAATTACCCGCCGAGGTGTGCGTCTCTGCGCTGGTGCTGGGTGCACTAATTTCTGCTGACGCTGCTCCCTCAGAGGCTGGAGGTTCCTCTGAGGAGTCCTCCTGCTCTTCCTCCTGGAGGGGGGCTCTTGATGGTCCTGTGGGAGAGTAAAGACATGAGTTACACATGTGATATGTAGCTTGCAGACACATCCTATTGTGCGCATGATCACCACTCAATTTCTATAAACATCAGAACCCATATGAGTCAATCATGAATGCCAAATCAGATGGTTGGAAAATAGTTCTGTCACCAGGTTGTTCTACTGAGCCCGTCTCTCCGTCCCCCACTTCAAGCTCCTCAGCACCTCCAGCAATGCCGAGAGCTGCCTCCTCAACATGGGTGAGCTGCGCCACAGATGGTGGTCCTCCTCCTGTTCTCTCCCTTTCCCTCTTATTGTGGGCTTTCTTTTCTTGCAATGAGGGAAAGAAGTGGAGTTTCAGTGAGAGTGATGGAATGAGTGTAGAGAATGGATACGATAGATGTTTAGAGGGAGAATACGATGGAGTGGGTTCCCATTACCAAGTTCCCTCCTTTTGAGTTGCTAGTTGTTGTCATTGCACAACCTTGAGGGTGGGTGTGAGGGGTGCATAGTTAGATGGGGAAGTGATTCTGTACACAGGGAGAGAGGGATGGTTGATGGTACAAGTGATGCTGTGTTGAGTTAGGATGCGCAGGGGTAGGGTTGGCAATGCAGAGTGATGAGGATGTGATGACAGGCACAAGCTAAGTCTGCTTTTATACTCACTTTTCCTGAGCGCAGGAGATCATTGAACCTTTTCTTTCATTGGACCCAGGTGTGTCTTACCATGGACCGGGCATTGACCTCCTCAGCTATTCGCAGCCAGGCTGCCTTCGTCTGCTGAGGAGGTTTCCTTCTTCCATCTCCCGGGTATAAGACCTCCTGATGACCTCTGACTCCCTCCACAAGAACATGGAGGGATTCCTCATTGAAGCGGGGAACTGCCTTCTGTCCCTCTGCAGATATAGTGAGCAGCAGCAGCAGTCAGGAGCAGCAGAAACAACTTCAGGTATAATTGTGAAATGGCCCCTTTAAATACTCCGGCTGTAAACGCATCAACAGAGCAACTCAGCAGACGGGACGGTTACCGCACACGGCGGGCTTAACTAGCCCAATTAGTGGAAAATTGTGTCAACAGGCCAGCTGGAGCGGCGGCGGGTTCGGAACCCACCGTTTCACATTCCCAAAGCCAAACCGCCTCCAGCCAGAAAATCCAGCCCAAAGAGAAGGGAATAAAGATTGGACTAAGAGAGAGAGAAAAATAGAGACAGAAAGGAAAAGTATGATCAAAATTAAAATTACCTAAGCAAGGATATACTTACCTTAGAGGGGGTGTAATGAAAGTTCACTAGATTGATTCCTGGGATAAGGGGTTTTCCTATGAGGAAATATTGGGGAGAGTGAGCCTATACTTTCTGGTGTTTAGAAGAGTGAGAGGTGATCTCATTGAAACATATAAGATTCAGAGAGGGCTTGACAGGGTAGATGCTGAGAGACTGTTTCCCCTGGCTGGAAAGCCTAGAACTAGGGGGCATGGTCTCAGGATAAGGGGTTGCCATTTAAGACTGAGATGAGGAGAAATTTCTTCACTCAGGTTGTGAATCTTTGGAATTCTCTACCTGAAAGGGCCGTGGATGCTGAGTTGTTAAGTGTGTCCAAGGCTGAGATCGATAGATTTTTGGACTATAAGGGTTATGGGGATCAGGCAGGAACATGGAGTTGAGGTCAAAGATCAGCCATGGTCTTATTGAATGGCAGAGCAGGCTTGAAGGGCCATATGGTCTACTCCTGCACCTATTTCTTATGTTCTTATGTACTTATTTAAAATTTAAAATGTAAAAAATCTCTAACAACAATTTACTACCTTTAGGAATGAGACTCCACAGTTTAAATTTTTCCCTTCTGGGCCAGAGAGTTTGAATTGGCATAACAGGAACATAAATCTTCTCATGAAAAAGATACTTATGCTGTTAAGTGTAATGTATTTACCTTTAAGGGGGGAACAATCTTTTACAGCTCATGTATACTGCAGTACTGGCAGTGACCACACCTGCATATAGCACTGAGTAGTAATCTGTACAGATCAGTTCCAGTGTGAGCCACGTTGAGTAAACACCTGTTGTACCATTCTCCTGCAGTCTGTGTCTTATTATACACTGACACAACATTGGCAACAAGGCAAGTTCGAACCTACCTGCAACTCTGCATCACCTCCCGGGGATTCATTCCTGGAGATCAGTGGATTGGAGGTCAAGGCCAGAGACTGGGGCGTCGACCACGGGAAACCGCCCAGTCATCCAGCAGAGACTCGAGAATTGCGGGGGAGGCTGTCGAGAGCCAGGCTTGGCTTTCCAGTCGAGGTGGTCCAGCGAAACGGGCTGGCAAAAGGTAGTGCGCAGACCCTTTCTGGACAGCGGCGGGCTAGAGCCCGACCGAGCGGCACAGCGAAGGGCCAAGCAGCGTCGATGGGGGAGAGAGAGAGAAGGCAGAGTGCACAGGGCACAGCCAGTGTTCAGGGGCCGAGCAGCGTCGAAGAGAGGGAGAGAGAGATGCGCAGAAACCCGTGAGGTGCCGCCATTGTCACGAGGACTGCCAAGAGCAGCGTTGGCAGCAGCGCAGGAGAAGCGCGCAAAACCTACAGGGCGCCGCCATTGCCACGAGAACCGCCGGGAGCGGCGTTGGCAGCAGCGGGGGAGGAAGGAAAGCGCGGGAGACGCCATTTTAAGCCATTGGGAGACGCCATTTTAAACCACACCCAAAATGCCGAAGAGTGGCAGTATCACCGCATTTGACAATGAAGTTGAAGATTGGACTACATATGTCGAACGAATAGAGGTATACTGCAAGGCAAATGAGGTGTCAGATGACAAGAAAGCGTTGGTATTGTTAAATTTAATGGGTGCAAAGACGTATGGTTTATTATGAAATATAGTAACCCCAACGAAGCCAATGGAAAAGAGTTTTGAAGACATAGTAACGATACTACAGGAACATTTAAACCCCACACCGCTGCTGATAGCAAAAAGATTCAAGTTTCACAAACGGAACCAGCATAAGGATGAAAGCAATGCTGATTATTTAACAGAACTGCGCAAACTATCGAAACACTGCCAGTTTGGAGCGGGACTGGCAGATACTTTAAGGGACAAGTTTGTGTGTGGGCTTCAACGTGAAGGAACCCAGAAACGGCTTTTATCTGAAAAGGACCTTACGCTGGGAAAGGCTTTCAGCATTGCAGTATCATATGAAGCAGCAGCACGGGGCGCTGCAAAGATACAACAGAGACCGCAAGAATATGGCACAAACAAAATGTCATATAAAACAGAGAAGTGCTATCGCTGCGGCAGAACAACACACGACCAGAATGATTGCTGGTTCAAAGACAAAGTGTGCAGACAGGGTGGAAAAGTAGGACACATAGCACGAGTCTGCAGGTCGGGAAAGAAAACCAGCAATAAGAAACCTACCAAAGAAAAGTACAAGAAGGTACATGAGATGACGGAGGATAGTTCAGACGAACAAAAGAGTGATAACGACTCTGAAAGCAGGGAACTGAGTTGTCTGAAACTATATAATGTGATCACAACGGAGGATCACCGAACCATTTGGGTCACTCTCAAGATAGCAGGAGTCCAGGTAAAGATGGAATTGGACACAGGATCAGCCCTAACAGTCATAAACTGACGGGACTATGAGCGGCTATTCTCACACATACCCTTGAGAGACACAAAAATTATTTTGAAGACATACACGGGGCAAAAAGTCTACCCCAAAGGAAAAATAAGGGTGACCGTTATATATAACAGTAAGGAAACACCAAAACTTGACCTGTATGTATTGCAAGATGGAGGACCAACATTACTGGGACGTGAATGGATCCGGAAAACACAACTGGGTTGGCATTCCATACAGGCACTGACTGTGGCTGGCAAAAAGGATGACGACGTCACACCTGGGTGACTGTCAAAGATCCTAACTGATGCGAAAGAAGTGTTCCAGCAAGGACTCGGAACACTAAAAGGCACAAAACAGCATGAAAATGCTGATGGGCTATCACGCCTGCCACTGCCTACTGCGGAGGAAGCACCAGCAGTGGATCCTGTCGAAATATTCCATTCGACTATAGTTGAATACCTACCGGTAACTAACGCTTGTATCGAAAAGGAAACCCGAAATGACCCGACACTGTCTCAGGTATATGATTTGATGGTGAAGGGATGGCCAGCACATGGCGACTCGCTGTTGCCAGCATTCTCGACAAGGAGAGAACAGCTGTCAGTGTGCCGGGGGACCTTGATGTGTGGATCCCGAGTGGTAACTCCACCCAAGTTAAGGGATAGAGTGCTCAATGAGCTTCAATAGGGTCATCTGGGAGGGGTAAAAATGAAAAGCCTAGCCAGGGCTTATGTGTGGTGGCCGGGAATCGATAAACAAATCGAGGACCTGACCAAGAGCTGCTCAGGATGCCAGAAAGTCCAAAATGCACCACCACGGGCCCCTGAGTAGAGTGGATTGGGAAAATAGATTAAAGGATAAGACGATACATGATCAGTGGTGTACATTTAAGGAGTTATTTTACAACTTCCAAAAAATATATATTCCACTGAGAAGAAAAGGGTGTATAAGAAAAGACAGCCATCCGTGGCTAAGTAAAGAAATTAAGGATAGTATTCGACTAAAAATAAGGGCATATAAGGTAGCCAAATCTAGTGGGAGGATAGAGGATTGGGAAAACTTTAAAAGACAGCAAAAAGTAACAAAAAGATTGATTAAGAAAGGGAAGATAGATTATGAAAGTAAATTAGCAAAAAATATAAAAACAGATAGTAAGAGTTTTTATAGTTATATAAAAAGAAAAAGGGTGGCTAAAGTAAATGTTGGTCCCTTAGAGGATGAGACCGGGAAATTAATGGCGGGAAATATGGAGATGGCAAAAACACTGAATGAATATTTTGTATCAGCCTTTACAGTAGAAGACACTAAGGCCTAGAAATTAGGTATAGCCCCGCCAGGTCTTTAGCACCCGAAATTTAGCGCTCGGCCGGATTCCCGTAGCGCCCACCTGAAATTCAGTTGCGCCGCCCCAACACGGAGGCGGGCGCTATTGGAGGGTTTGGCCACCTCGTTTGGGGCGAAGAATGTCAGTTTCAGGCGTCCAGCTGCCGCTGCGGCACCCGATGCGGTGCAGCAGGCTGGGGTACTGCAGGCCTCCTCCTTCTCTTAAGGAGGAGCTGCCTGCAGCCGTGAGATCGCCGCTGGATTCCCCCGGCAAATGAGCCCGGCACCACGGAGAAGTGCCGGGCTCGCGGGAGTAACACACCAATGCCGCGGGAGGGTGGTGCAGGAGTCCGGGGAGGGAGGTGCGGCCAGGCGGCCGCCGGGAAAGCGGCCGGCCGCCCCTCCACCTTTATGCGCCGGCCTCTCAGAGCTGCAAGGCACCATTTTGCAAACGCTGTTTGCGGCCGCCACGGGAGAGGCGGCTGCAACTGAATTTGGCGGTCGGACCGGAATTGCATTGGAACCGGGGCGCTGCGCACACCGATGACGTCATCGGTGCCGGCGCAGCGCTACCGGCTAACGTCGATGTTACCGACCAACTGAATTTCGGGCGCGAAAAAACTTCCGGCGCAAACCACTCTATAGCTCATAAGTGGGCGCAAACGCGACTGAATTTCTAGGCCTAAGAATATCCCAACACTGGACAAACAGGGAGCTATGGGGGGGAGGAGCTAAATACGATCAAAATCACTAAGGAAGTGGTACTCGGTAAAATAATGGGACTCAAGGTGGATAAATCACCTGGACCTGATGGCTTACATCCTAGGGTCTTGAGGGAAGTGGCGGTAGGGATTGTGGATGCATTGGTAATAATTTTCCAAAACTCCCTGGAATCATCAAAGGTCCCGGCAGACTGGAAAACTGCTAATGTAACGCCCTTATTTAAAAAGGGCAGTAGACAGAAGGCTGGAAACTATAGACCGGTTAGCCTAACATCTGTGGTAGGTAAAATATTGGAGTCCATTATTAAGGAGACAGTAACAGGACATTTGGATAATCATAATTTAATAGGACAAAGTCAGCATGGTTTTATGAAGGGGAAGTCATGTTTGACAAATTTGCTGGAGTTCTTTGAGGAAGTAACATATAGGATGGATAAAGGGGAACCAGTGGACATAGTGTATTTAGACTTCCAAAAGGCATTTGACAAGGTGCCACACAAAAGATTATTGCTTAAGATAAAAAATCACAGGATTGGGGGTAATATTCTGGCATGGATAGAGGATTGGATATCTAACAGAAAGCAGAGAGTTGGGATAAATGGTTCATTCTCGGACTGGCAATCAGTAACTAGTGGTGTTCCACAGGGGTCAGTGCTGGATCCCCAACTCTTTACAATCTATATTAACGATTTGGAGGAGGGGGCCGAGTGTAACATATCAAAGTTTGCAGATGATACTAAGATGGAAGGGAAAGTAGTGAGCGAGGAGGACATAAAAAACCTGCAAGGGGGCATAGACAGGCTAAGTAAGTGGGCAGAGATTTGGCAGATGGAATACAATACTGGAAAGTGTGAGGTTATGCACTTTGGCAGGTAAAATCGTAGAGCAAGTTATTATCTTAATGGCAAGAAACTGGAAAGTACTGAAGTACAAAGGGATCTGGGGGTCCTGGTGCACGAAACTCAAAAGGTTAGCATGCAGGTGCAGCAAGTGATTAAGAAGGCCAATGGAATGTTGGCTTTCATTGTTAGGGGGATAGAATATAAAAATAGGGAGGTATTGCTTCAGTTGTACAAGGTATTGGTGAGACCGCACCTGGAATACTGCATACAGTTTTGGTGTCCATACTTAAGAAAAGACATACTTGCTCTCGAGTCAGTACAAAGAAGGTTCACTCGGTTAATAGAGTCATAGAGTCATAGAGTAATACAGCATGGATAGAGGCCCTTCGGCCCATCGTGTCCGCGCCGGCCATCAAGCCCTGTCTAATCTAATCCCATATTCCAGCATTTGGCCCGTAGCCTTGTATGCTATGGCATTTCAAGTGCTCATCCAAATGCTTCTTAAATGTTGTGAGGGTTTCTGCCTCCACAACCCTTTCAGGCAGTGAGTTCCAGGCTCCAACCACCCTCTGGGTGACAAAGTTCTTTCTCAAATCCCCTCTAAACCTCCCGCCCTTTACCTTGAATCTATGCCCCCTAGTTATTGACCCCTCTACTAAGGGAAAAAGCTCCTCAGCATCCATCCTATCTATGCCCCTCATAATTTTGTACACCTCAATCATGTCCCCCCTCAGCCTCCTCTGCTCCAAGGAAAACAAACCCAATCTGCCCAGTCTCTCTTCATAGCTGAAGCGCTCCAGCCCTGGTAACATCCTGGTGAACCTCCTCTGCACCCTCTCTAACGCGATCACATCCTTCCTGTAGTGTGGCGACCAGAACTGCGCACAGTATTCCAGCTGTGGCCTAACCAGTGCTTTATACAGCTCCATCATAACCTCCTTGCTCTTATATTCAATGCCTCAGCTAATGAAGGCAAGTATCCCATATGCCTTTTTTACCACCTTATCCCCCTGTTCCGCCGCCTTCAGGGATCTGTGTACTTGCACACCCAGATCCCTCTGACCCTCCGTCTTGCCTAGGGTCTTTCCATTCATTGTGTATTCCCTTGCCTTGTTAGTCCCCCCAAAGTGCATCACCTCGCACTTTTCCGGGTTAAATTCCATTTGCCACTGTTCCGCCCATCTGACCAACCCATCTATATCGTCCTGCAGACTGAGGCTACCCTCCTCGCTATTTACCACCCTACCAATTTTTGTATCATCTGCGAACTTACTGATCATACCTTTTACATTCATATCCAAGTCATTAATGTAGACCACAAACAGCAAGGGACCCAGCACCGATCCCTGTGGTACCCCACTGGCCACAGGCTTCCAGTCACAAAAACAACCTTCCACCATCACCCTCTGCCTTCTGCCACTAAGCCAGTTTTGTATCCAATGTGCCAAGGCACCCTGGATTCCATGGGCTCTTACCTTCTTGACCAGTCTCCTGTGCGGGACTTTATTGAAGGCCTTACTGAAATCCATGTATACCACATCCACTGCGTTACCCTCATCCACACACCTAGTCACCCCCTCAAAAAATTCAATCAAATTAGTCAGACATGATCTTCCCTTGACAAAGCCATGTTGACTATCCCTGATTAATCCTTGCCTCTCCAAGTGGAGACAAATTTTGTCCCTCAGAATTTTTTCCAATTATTTTCCTACCACTGATGTTAGGCTCACTGGCCTGTAGTTCCCCGGTTTTTCCCTACTACCCTTCTTGAATAATGGTACTACGTTAACGGTTCTCCAGTCCTCTGGCACATCCCCTGTGGCCAGAGAGGTCCTGAATATATGTGTTGGAGCCCCCGCAATCTCTTCCTTTGCCTCACACAGCAGCCTGGGATACATTTCACCCGGGCCTGGGGATTTATCCATTTTTAGGCCAGCTAAAACCGCCAATACCTCCTCCCTCTCGATGTTAATATGGTCGAGCATATCACAGTCCCCCCGCCCTATTTCTATGTCTACATCGTCCTTCTCCATAGTGAAAACAGATGCAAAAAATTCATTTAGAACCCCTCCTACATCTTCTGGCTCCACACACAGATTGCCACTTTTGTCCCTAATGGGCCCTATTTTTTCCCTAGTTATCCTCTTACCCTTAATATACTTATAAAACATCTTCGGATTTTCCTTTATTTTGCTCGCCAGTGTTATTTCATGGCCCCTCCTTGATCTCCTAATTTCTTTTTTAAGTATCTCCCTGCACTTTTTGTACACCTCTAGGGCTTCCTCCATCTTTAGCCTTTTGTATCTACCAAAAGCCCTCCTTTTTTTCCAAATCCATTCTCGTATATCCCCTGACATCCAAGGTTCCCTGTGGTTTTTGGAACCACTCTTGACCTTTACGGGAACATGTTGCCATTGTATGATCTCAATCTCCCTTCTGAAAGCCTCCCATTGCTCCGATGCGGATTTTCCTACAAGTAGCTGATCCCAGTCCATTTTGGCCAGATCCTGCCTTATCCTATTAAAATCGGCCTTCCCCCAATTTAGAACCTTTATTTCCGGCCCATCCCTGTCCTTTTCCATGACCACCTTAATTCTTACCATATTATGGTCACTATCACCAAAGTGCTCACCTACTAGCACTTTTTCCACTTGGCCGGCCACATTCCCTAGAATTAGGTCCAGTACCGCCCCCTCTCTTGTAGGACTTTCTACATGCTGGCTCAAAAAGCTCTCCTGGATGCACTTTAAGAATTCTACACCCTCTGAGCCTTTCACACTCTGACTATCCCAGTTAATATTGGGGAAGTTGAAATCCCCCATTATTATTACCCTATTATTTGCACATTTCTCTGAGATTTGCCTACATATCTGTTCCTCTATCTCCCCCTGACTGTTTGGAGGCCTATAGTACACTCCCAGCAAAGTGCTTGCCCCCTTTTTGTTTTTAAGCTCCACCCATATGGCCTCATTAGAGGACCCTGCTAATATATCATCCCTCCTTACTGCAGTAATTGACTCCTTAATTAATATTGCGACACCCCCTCCTCTTATACCTCCCCCTCTGTCTCGCCTGAAGATTCTGTACCCCGGAATATTGAGCTGCCAGTCTTGCCCCTCCCTCAACCATGTCTCCGTGATAGCAACAATATCATACTCCCATGTGTTTATCAACACCTTCAGTTCATCCACCTTATTTGCAAGACTCCTTGCATTAAAATAGATGCCATCCAGCCTTGCCCTTATATATTTGCCCTGTCTACCAAGCTGACTTGTTTTATTCTCTATAATTGGCAGCACATCACCCCCTATTTCAGCTCCCCTCTGTATCCCATCCCCCTGCCAAGTTAGTTTAAACCCCCCCCCCCAACAGTGCTAGCAAACCTCCCCGCAAGGATATTTGTCCCGCTCTGGTTCAAGTGCAACCCGTTCGACTTGTACAAGTCCCACCTTTCCCGGAAGCAGGCCCAGTGATCCAGGAAAGTAAAACCCTCCCCCCTACACCAACTCTTTAGCCACGCATTCATCTGCTCTATCCTCCCATTCCTATACTTACTAGCACGTGGCACTGGGAGTAATCCAGAGATTACAACCTTTGAGGTCCTGCTCTTTAATCTGTTACCTAGCTCCCTAAATTCTTGATGCAGGACCTCATCCCCCTTTCTTCCTATGTCGTTGGTCCCAATGTGGACCACGACCTCTGCCTGCTCACCCTCCCCCTTAAGAATGCCCTGTAGCCGCTCAGTGACATCCCAGACCCTGGCCCCAGGGAGGCAACAAACCATCCTGGAGTCACGTTTGCGGCCACAGAAACGCCTATCTGTTCCCATTACGATAGAATCCCCTACCACTATTGCTCTCCCACTCTTTTTCATCCCTTTCTGAGCAGCAGAAGTGTCCCTGGTGCCAGGAAGCTGGCTGCTGCTGCCTTCCCCTGGTGAGTCATCCCCCTCAACAGTATCCAACTTGGTATACTTGTTTGAAAGGGGGATGTCCGCAGGGGTTCCCTGCACTTCCTGCCTGCCTCTGTTGCTCCGCCTGATGGTCACCCCTGTGCAGCCCTACCCTGAGGCGTGAACAACTCGCTAAACGTGCTATCCACGACCCTCTCAGCATCGCGCATGATCCAAAATTCATCCACCCGCAGCTCGAGCGCCGCAATGCGGTCTACAAGTAGCTGCAGCTGGATGCATTTCCCGCACACATGGTCGTCAGGGACACTGGCAGCGTCCCTGATTTCCCACATGGAGCAAGAGGAGCAGAACACGGGTCTGAGCTCTCCTGCCATGACTTACTCCTTTAATTAATTAAAAAACTTATTCAATACCACAGTTACAGGTATACTCTAGGGCGCTTTATTTACCAACTGTCCCCACTACACCAGAGACCCTAGAAATTTAACACCACAGAAGTCAAGCTTGTATTGAAAAGAGAGAAATACTCACCAACCAATCATTTACCTGCTCCCTGGTGACGTCACACTCTGATTACTTTTTACCTCTCTCCTCTGCTGTTGATTTGGTATGCCTCGCTGCTCCCTGTGGTCGGGCCTCGTTGGTGGAGCCGGTTTTTAAGCCGGGCTCCGCCTCACCTCGCCTCGCTGCTCCCTGTGGTCGGGCCTCGTTGGTGGAGCCGGTTTTTAAGCCGGGCTCCGCCTCACCTCGCCTCGCTGCTCCCTCTGGTCGGGCCTCGTTGGTGGAGCCGGTTTTTAAGCCGGGCTCCGCCTCACCTCGCCTCGCTGCTCCCTCTGGTCGGGCCTCGTTGGTGGAGCCGGTTTTTAAGCCGGGCTCCGCCTCACCTCGCCTCGCTGCTCCCTCTGGTCGGGCCTCGTTGGTGGAGCCGGTTTTTAAGCCGGGCTCCGCCTCACCTCGCCTCGCTGCTCCCTCTGGTCGGGCCTCGTTGGTGGAGTCGGTTTTTAAGCCGGGCTCCGCCTCACCTCGCCTCGCTGCTCCCTCTGGTCGGGCCTCGTTGGTGTAGCCGGTTTTTAATCCCGGGGATGAGGGGATGGACATATGAGGAGAGGTTGAGTAGATTGGGACTCTACTCATTGGAGTTCAGAAGAATGAGAGGGTGGATGCGGGGAGGATGTTCCCGATGATGGGTGAAACTAGAACTAGGGGGCATAGTCTTAGAATAAGGGGCTGCTCTTTCAAAACTGAGATGAGGAGGAACTACTTCACTCAGAGGGTGGTAGGTCCATGGAATATGCTGCCCCAAAAAGCTGTAGAAGCTACATCATTACATAAATTTAAAACAGAAATAGACAGTTTCCTAGAAGTAAAGGGAATAAAGGGTTATGGGGAACAGGCAGGAATTTGGACATGAGTCTAGGTTCGGATCGGTCATGGCCCTGTGGGTAGCGGAGCGGGCCCAGGGACCATGTAGCCTGATCCTGCTCCTATTTCATGTGTCTAATTCTGTTAGATTCAGGAGATGGTTCAGTGATAGTAGATTGGCGGTTGGATCAGATCAGCCATGATCTTATTGAATGGCGGAGCAGGCTCGAGGGGCCGATTGGCCTACTCCTGCTCCTATTTCTTATGTTCTTATGTTCTTATGTTCTCTACACCCATGGGAGTGGCCCTCATCTCCATGGCAATGGGTGCATATTGATTTTGCTGGTCCATTCATGGACTCAATGTTTTTAATAGCCGTGGATGCGCACTCAAAAAGGCCTGAGGTCATCAAAATGTCCTCCACCACCACGGAAAAAACTATTGCAGTCCTACGGACCATTTTTGCCAGGAATGGCTTGCCAGAACAGATTTGCCCTGACAACGGACCACAGTTTGTGTCCGAAGAGTTCCGGAGGTTCTTGAAAAAGAATGGGGTAAGGCATTACACATCCGCCCCGTATCATCCAGCCACAAATGGATTGGCTGAGAGGTTCGTACAAACCTTTAAGAAGGCAATAAAGGCTATGTACAATGACAACATTCCGCTGCAGCACAAGCTGGACAATTTCCTGTTCACTTACCGGAATGTGACACATGCAGTCACCAACCAGGCCCCAGCCATGATGTTCTTTAACCGAAGGTTAAGATCTCGCCTGGATTTGCTCAGACCAAACGTACGAAGAGATGTTGAGAGTAAGCAATTCCAGCACATCCTTTAGAAGCCAACAAGGAGCTTCAATGTAGGGCAACCAGTCTTGGCCCACGACTACTGAACAGAAAAATGGCAGCCAGGAACGATATGCACACGGCAGGGCCCACTAATGTACACAGTGGACGTTGGGGAGAGCATCGTGAGACGCCATGCTGACCAGATCCTAGAGTCACAGGAACAAGTCAACCCATGCCTCGCCCATACGTACCTGGTGATGAACCCGACGTACAGGTCGCATCTACCCCAGAAACAGTAGCATCGGAAGCTGATGAACCAACCAACGAAAGGGGGCCAGAATCGCCTCCGCACCAAGAGCAAGACACTTGGGAAAGGCGCTATCCAGAAAGGATCAGGAAGCCTCCCCAAAGACTGAATATATAAATAGACTATTTTCAGCTAATGTTGCATGTTAAAAGTGTTAATTGTAATTAGTTTGATATTTAATTGTTAAATGAGTGTTATGGTACTGTTAATCTAAAAGGGGAGGCATTGTAATGTATATACCTTTAAGGGGGGAACTATCTTTTACAGCTCATGTATACTGCAGTACCGGCAGTGACCACACCTGTATATAGCACTGAGTAGTAATCTGTACAGATCAGTTCCAGCGTGAGCCACGTTGAGTAAACACCTGTTGTACCGTTCTCCTGCAGTCTGTGTCTTATTATACACAGACACAACATTAAGTAGCAGAGCTAACTTTCTACGGTGAGTTTAATTGGCAATTAATGCACAAATGCACCAACTTCATGAAACTCACGGGGAGGTTGAGGGTGAACTGCCATTTTCACGAGGCTAATGGCAGGGCAGCACAAATCACCCAGCAACTCGTATCTCTTCCTCATCACAAGTTGCTGCACGATTTACACGTTAATAACGGCAAGCACCATTAAACTCGTTGTTATTTGGGCAGCAAACTCTGAACCAATGTTACCAACAGTCTAAATGTAAGGCTCCAATTGTTTTTATTATTTAAGAATAGAACATCTCTAAATGATTTGTTTTAATTTTAAATTGTGACAGTTCATTCAGAGCATCCTTTGTTCTGCTGTGGAAAAAAATTATTTTGGGGGGAATTTCATGGTTTTGTGGTTTGGCCAATATTTCCAGTGTAGGATTCACAAAATTTCCACATTTCCCCAAGGTTATTAATAAAAGGGACCCTATGGACAATTTAAAAGGGGTACCCAAAGATGGCACACGCACCTCGTGATCAAAAGCCTGTAAGATTTTAAAAGCCTGAACTCTGCAGCACAGAACAAGCAGCTTTGGGAAATCGAAACTTAAAATGCATTTCTGTGAAAAGGACTTTTGTGTTTGGAGGGCCAGACAGCTTAGTAAACAATTGAATATGCATTCTCATCAAATGGGAACAGATCAACCCAGTTAGGCCTAAACAGGAAGCCATTAGTTTGTCCGCATAAATAATTGGAAACAGCTTAAGGAAGCCATCAAGGCTGGACAGGTCGATTAGAAAGCATTAATGACAATACAGACAAATCAGGCCATTAGGTGCGATAAACGGCCATCTAAAAACAGTTATTTTAGATTGGTACAATCATTTAAAACAGCCCGCCAAAATTGAAACAATGGACTAACCTGATTTAGCGTGCAGATAAGGGGCCATCGAAAGGAGTATAACTGTAGGCCCTTAGTAGCAATCTCACTCTGCTGGCTCTCCCCTCCTGACTCTGACCTCTCGTCTGGCCTTGGGCTACCGCCGCTCACACTCGAGCCCTGGCCTCGTGGCGGGTTCTCTTCTCGCTCCCTGCATTAAGTTGCAACCAATGACATCCATACCAATAGCAGGGGAGGGGAATGAGACCCGAGTCCAAAGTTGTTGTGTATGTACCTTTAAGAGAATAACTGGTCTCAGACTGCAGTACCGGCAGTGACCACCCCAGTTTAAAAGGCGCTAGAGAGCCTCTGTTGTTTAGTTTCGTTTATGCCTTTCACCAGTAAAGATCTCTTTGTTCCTCTCCTGCTAGTCCGTGTCTCAATCATTCACGGACTTAACACTGGCGACGAGTTAGAAACGAACTTACCTGCAACTCAGCAGCAGCTCCGACGACGTGTTGAAGGTCGGAGCCAGAAGAAAGAAGAAAAAAAAAATAGACCATTGAAACTCGAGAAACGGGCGTCGACCATCAATCATCAATTTCAAAACTTGCAGGAGAGACTGTCCAGAGCCAGGCTGGGTTCCTCGGTCCGTGGTTTCCCAGCTAATCGGGCTGGTGGCAGGTAGTGCTCTGATCCTTCCTGGGCTGCAACGGGGCCGGGCAGCGAGTCGGGAAGCAAGGAGAGAGAGAGAGGGTGGAGCATACAGGGCGCGGCCAGTGTTTCGAAGCTGGGCAGCGCTCGGACCTCAGAAGAGGGAGGGAAGTGTCCCAGAGGGTCCGCTCCACGACGGGAAGATAATAAAAGAAAACAAATTAATATTTAACGCGCAGGAAACCGTGGAAAGCAGCGCTAACAACAGCGGGGAAGAAGGCAAAGCACGGGAGGCGCCATTTTAGATTTGCAAGATGTCGAAGACTGGCTGTATCACTGCTTTTGATAATACATTAGAGGACTGGACCACGTATGTGGAAAGAGTCGAGGTATATTTCGAGGCAAATGAAATAGCGGAGGGGAAAAAGGCATCAATATTGCTAAACGTAATGGGCACTAGAACGTACGGCCTATTGCGGGATCTGATTACTCCAGCCAAACCGAAGGCGAAGAGTTTTAACGAAATTGTTGCTGTTCTACAGGAGCACTTAAACCCTGCACCGCTGTTGATAGCAGAAAGATTTAAATTCCACAGGAGAACTCAGCACAAAGATGAGAGCAATGCTAAGCAAGCTATCAAAGCACTGCCAGTTCGGAGCAGGACTGGCAGATACCCTACGGGACAAATTTGTCTGTGGACTCCTGAGTGAAGGAACACAGAAGAAGTTACTCACAGAAAAAGAGCTGACACTAGATAAGGCTTTCAGCGTGGCAGTATCGTATGAAGCAGCAGCCAGGGGAGCTGCAGAAATTCAACAAAAACCACAGGAATACGGCACCCACGAAATGACACGGGGATTTGCAAAATGTTATCGCTGCGGCAGAACTAACCATGACCAGAAGGACTGCTGGTCCAAAGACAAAATATGCAGACAATGCGGGAAGATTGGACACATTGTACGAGTTTGTAGGTCTGGGAAGAAGACCAGCGACAACAAAAAGGCTACTAAGAAACCGTACAAGAAAGTACAAAAGATGACGGACAGTAGTTCCGAAGACCAGATGAGCGATAGTGAATCCGAGAACAGGAGATTAAGCTGTCTCAAACTTCACAATGTAATCGCAAAAGAGGATCACCGAACCATTTGGGTCACCCTCACGATAGCAGGGTCCCAAGTTAAAATGGAATTGGATACAGGATCAGCGCTAACCGTCATGAATCGACGAGACTATGAGCGGCTATTTTCACACATACCCTTGAGAGAGACATCCATCGTCTTGACGACGTATATGGGGCAAAAAGTATACCCCAGAGGAAAAATAAGGGTGCCTGTCGAATACAATGGCAAGAAATTATGGAAATTGTATCTCTACATACTGCCAAATGGTGGACCACCGTTATTGGGATGGGACTGGATCAGGAAGATAAACTTAGATTGGCATTCCATTCATGCAATGACGGTGGACGTTAAAAAAATGAAGACGTCACTCCTGGACGATTGTCAACAATCTTAGCTAACGCCAAAGAGGTATTTCAACAAGAACTGGGCACGCTTAAAGGCGTAACCGCCTCGTTAAAAATAGAAGAGAATGCAGTTCCCAAGTTTTTCAAAGCGAGACCGGTACCATATGCAATTCGTCCAGCCGTCGAGGCAGAGCTGGAGAATCTGGAGAAGGTGGGCGTGTTGTCTAAGGTCGACTGGAGCGAGTGGGCGACACCCATCGTTCCTGTCATGAAGAAAACGTTAAGCAATAAGTCCGGAGAGCCAAGGAAGATTCGCATCTGTGGGGATTTCAAGGTGACGGTGAACCCTGTCCTTCACACAGTACAATATCCTCTTCCAAGGATAGAAGACATCTTCGCCTCACTGTCTGGAGGGAAGCGTTTTACAAAAATTGACCTAGCACAAGCATATTTGCAGATGGAGGTTGAAGAGTCCTCTAGGAAGTATCTCACGATAAACACTCACAAAGGTCTTTACCAGCATCATCGATTGGTATTCGGAGTAGCATCGGCTCCGGCGATATGGCAAAGAGCGATGGAACAAGTCCTGCAAGGGATTCCGGGGACTCAGTGTTACTTGGACGACATCCTTGTAACAGGTGAAGATGACAGTGAACACCTTAACAACCTAGAACAGGTGCTCACTAGACTACGGGAACATGGGCTGCGAGCCAACCGCCCCAAGTGCGAATTTTTTAAGAAACAGATATCGTATTGTGGCCACGTGATTGATGAAGAGGGGTTACATAAGTCCCCTGACAAAATTGAAGCGGTTGTTAAGGCCCCAGCGCCTGAAAATGTGTCGCAACTGAGGTCATTCCTCGGGTTGGTGAATTACTATCATAAGCTTTTGCCGAATTTGTCGACAATTCTGCATCCACTGAACGCCCTGCTACGAACGGGGGTAGCATGGAAATGGAGCGATGATTGTAAACGTGCTTTTCAGAAGAGTAAGCATTTAATCACTTCGAAGGAAGTATTGGCTCACTACAACCCAGCACTGCCAATCAGGCTGGCGTGTGATGCGTCTCCCTACAGCATTGGGGCGGTACTGTCACATAAATTCCTTGATGGTTTGCAGAGGCCGATAGCTTTTGCGTCATGCTCGTTAACTTCTGCCGAGCGTAACTACGCCCAGATTGACAGAGAGGCCCTCAGCCTAGTGTGGGGGGTGAAGAAGTTCAATCACTACCTGCACGGTCAAAAATTTACTCTACTAACCGATCATCAACCTCTTGTCTCCATTTTCAACCCTCAGAAGGGCGTACCGATAATGACAGCACAACGGCTGCAGAGATGGTCCCTTTTCCTAGGGGCACACCAATGTGACATCGAGTACAGGGGAACTAAACAGCATGGAAATGCTGATGGATTGTCACGTCTACCGTTGCCGACGGTGGAAGAAGAAGACCTTGCAGTGGATCCAATGGAGTTATTCCACTCGACTATAGTCGAATGTCTCCCTGTGATGAATGCAAACATAGAAAAGAAAACACGGAATGACCCGACACTATCACGGGTCTATGATTTAACGGTGAAGGGATGGTCAGCACATGGCGAACCACTGCTGCCAGCATTTTCGCCAAGAAGAGAACAGCTGTCAGTGTGCAGAGGAACCTTGATGTGTGGATCCAGAGTAGTAATTCCACCTAAGTTGATGGATAGAGTGCTCAATGAGCTTCATGAGGGTCATCTGGGTGGGGTAAAAATGAAGAGCTTAGCCAGAGCGTTTGTGTGGTGGACGGGAATCGATAGAGAAATCGAAGAGATGACCAAGAGCTGTGCAGGATGCCAGAAGGTCCAAAACGCCCCACCACAAGCTCCTCTGCATCCATGGGAGTGGCCCTCATCTCCATGGCAAAGGGTGCACATTGATTTTGCTGGTCCCTTCATGGACTCGATGTTTTTAATTGCGGTGGATGCACATTCAAAGTGGCCAGAGGTAATAAAAATGTCCTCAACCACCACGGAATAAAACTATCGCAGTTTTACGAACCATATTCACCAGGAATGGGCTGCCTGAACAGATTTGCTCTGACAATGGACCACAGTTTGTGTCTGAAGAGTTCTGGAGGTTCTTAAAGAACAATGGTGTTAAGCATTACACATCTGCCCCATATCATCCAGCCACTAATGGATTGGCCGAGAGGTTTGTCCAAACATTCAAGAAGGCTATCAAGGCAATGTGTAATGAAGATATACCCCTACAACACAAGGTGGACAACTTCTTGTTTGCCTACCGGAATGCGACACATGCGGCTACCAACCAAACTCCAGCCATGATGTTCTTCAATCGAAGACTACGATGCTGCTTGGATTTGGTTAAGCCAAACGTCCGAAGAGATGTGGAGAACAGGCAGTTTCAGAATATGAATGAAAGGCCGACCAGGAGTTTTAAGATAGGTCAACCAGTTTTGGCCTGGGACTAACGCACTGAGAAATGGCAGCCAGGAATGATTTGTACACGACAAGGACCTCTCATGTATACCGTGGACGTTGGGGAGAGCATTGTAAGACGCCATGCTGACCAGATTCTAGAGTCACTGGAAAACGTCAACTCCACACCACGATCTGATACACCTGGTAATGAAATCAACGTTCCAATTGCAGCTACCGCAGAACCGGTAATATTGGAAGCAGATGAACCAAACAACGACATTGATTCCGACTCAACATTGCCAGAAGAACCTGATACTCCAAAGAGGCGTTATCCAGACAGAATCAGGAAGCCTCCTCAAAGACTGAACTTATAATTGCTTAAACTTAATCAATGTATCTAGCAACAGTAATTGTGATTGTAATTCGTTATCATTAGTTGCTAAATGAATGTTATGTACTGTTTATCTAAAAGGGGAGGAATTGTTGTGTATATACCTTTAAGAGAATAACTGGTCTCAGACTGCAGTACCGGCAGTGGCCACCCCTGTATAAAAGGCGCTAGAGAGCCTTTGTTGTTTAGTTTCGTTTATGCCTTTCACCAGTGAAGATCTCTTTGTTCCTCTCCTGCTAGTCCGTGTCTCAATCATTCACGGACTTAACAAAAGTCACCCAGGACACCCGGGCCACGAGAGAGGGCAGAGGAAATGAGGTGAGATGAACCGAGACAAAGAGTAAGGTAGACCCAACAAGAGCAGAGAAGGGCAGCAGAAGACGCATTAATTAAAACCCCGAGCGCCGAGTAATAAGCTGACGCTCGGGGAAGAAAGTATCTGAGGACAGTGAGACTAAGTTGGTTGGGCGAACCCCGCAATTAAGCTGGCAAGCCCTTGTTGAACACTGTAACGCATGTGTCCACGCCACAATGAATATACTGGCATTTGACGCTTGGGTAGTAAAATCTAAACAGTAAAAAGTGCTAATCATCTCACTGACGCAAAGTTACCGCTGACGACCGCCCGAGGGAGAAGAAGAAGAGAACCCATCGTGACGAGACGATGATGGCAGCTGAGGAGAAGAAAGGTGTCTCACAGCAACAGCTCCAGCACCGCGCCCTGAGACCACGTGGCGACGGGGTACCCCAAAGGACAGCAGCCCAGACCACAAAATCGCGATTGCTAAACCAACAAGTTTTGCTTTGGATTGGTGAGCATGAATTCCTGGCCCCTCAGCTTAATCTAATTAGGTATAGAGGTGGGATAAGGATAAGGGGATTGTTAAAGTAATTGTTTTTCCCTCGATGTGCCGTGTGTTCCCCATTCCCTGTATAAGTATATAGTTGTAGTGTTATATTCCTGTAATTGTGTTCTCTACCAGTAATTTTCTCATAAGACTGTGTTTTCGTTTCTGTTTTAATAAAATCTTGGTTTGCTTACACCGAACCACCTGTCTACTCGAGTCTTTCTGTATCGCCGCCTGTACCTAAGTCCGGTGTCTAGAACCCAGGGGTGTGGGAGCGATTCGAACCGCTCACCAACAGTCAGGGGCATAACTGACTGGGCACACGCGCCACCCACCGCTCCCTACAGAAAATGGCGACCGCGGCAGGACACCGGCAACAGGGTTGCGATACAGTAGACAATGGTTCAGATGAGCAAACCATGATGGAGGAAAGGATTTCTGATTATGTGTTTAGCAAGGTGAATATCACTAAGAAGTAGATCACCACTCTGTTAAGGGCTGGACGTCTGGCAGATGCAGCAGCTAAGTGGACAGAGGGAAATGAACACAAGAAGTCCTTAGAGAAGGCAGTTTGGCTGATGTGTTTTAAAAAGCAGGTCCAGCTTTTGGACAGGCTCATTGCAGCACAGGCAGCCGAGTTAAGGGAGTCAGCCCTGGAGATCCAGGATAAGGCTCTGGCAGGGGAAAAGTTATTGGTAGCTTTGCAGGCCATGAATCAGGAGAGAGTGCATTTAATGGGAGAACACAAGGCCCAGTTGGAATACCTACGGTGCCAAGTCACCGAGGCCAAGGGAAATGAGTTAAGGTTGTGGGAGAAGAACGCCCGCTTGGCAAGGCAGATTAGGGAACAGGAAGAGAAAGTACAGGAGGTAAAGGCCGCTTACAAGCTAGCAAGCGAGCAGGGGTTTGAGGAGGCAGACCACGGCCCCTGTAAAGAGCAGATAGAACATCTGAGCTGGACCCTCCAGAAGGCAAAAGGCATGGTATGCCTCATAAGCCCAAAGGCAGGTCAGGCGGATTTTATGGGGAACAAGGGAGGAACAGTTCCAAAGTCACCGGTAGTGCCCAGGGACGACCCGGTTGAGGGAGAAGAGATCTCACGACCACCACCCGTAGCGCCAAGTTTCAGCGAGGTTTGGCAGCAAGGGGGGGTGGAGCCAGAGGTGGAGGCAGAGGTGGAGCAACCCGCACCAGAGAGGTCGGAGCCGGGACCGATGTGCCCAGCACGGCATCGGTGGTTCAGCCCACCCCTCAATGGCGACGATGAGGGACCCCTCCAAAACCAGTTTGTATTACCCTATAGCACCCAACAGCTTAGGGCTATGGTCAACCATATCCCGAAGCTGTCCGAAAAGGGAGACGCCTCAGTCCACTTCAGGGACATAGAGCAGGCAGCCAGCGTTAATGACTGCGATGGCGCTGAGCAGGCCATGATGCTGCTTTTCTCCCTGGAGAGTAGTCTCCTCCAATCCCTCTCTGACGAGTGTAAGAGGGGGCAGAGCGGGTATGAGGAGATCAAAGATGCGGTTCTGGAGGCCATGGGGATGAATGAGGGAAGTCCTTTCTCCCGTGTGGAGAAGACGGACCAGCTCGCAGGGGAAACCCCGTAGGCTTTCGCGGAGCGGTTATGGCCGGTGTACCGGAGGACCTGCCCAGGGGCGCTGAACCGGGCGTTCCTGAACGGGGATCCCCTGGCCCATTGGCTCCGTTGCCTGGTGGCGAACAGCTTGCTACAGGTCCGGGCCAAGGCGGAAGTCTGGTTCGACCCCAAAAATCCCCAGACCACCGAGCTTACAGTGATCAGGCAGCTAACTCTGTCCTATAAAAACTGTAGGGGAGCCGATGCACACCCACCCAAGGGGAAGGTGCATGAGGTAAAACCCGGACCGAGTAGCAAAGAGTGGCATCAGGAAGGGAGTAACCCCCCCAACACAAAGACGAATTGTTACGGGTGTGGGAAGGATGGTCACTGGCGGAAGGAGTGCAAAAACCCTTGGAAAGATAACAAGAGAAAGAATTCCACAGCCCCAGCCCAAAAGGCAGGGAGAGGAATCCCTCCCGCAGAGGTTGAGTCACTTTTGGACACCATGAGGTCCTTATTGACTGGCATGGGGAGAGTAGCAGCTGCTACCGGTGCTCTGACCCCATCAGTTCCATCCAACCCACAGCCATGACTAGAGCCAGCGCAGCCTGTTTACCTGTGTTCTCTCCGATATGATGAATGGAAAAGACCCCTTTTGGAGATGGAGATAGAAAAGGTGACGGGGGTCTATCTGTTGGACACGGGGGCATCATGCACCGTGGTCTACTCTGCTAACCCCACCACCTCGCCTCTATCTAGTGGGGTCCCATAAAGTCTGTCGGGGTTCACAGGGAGGGAAGGGGACCCTCTGCACCATGAAGCCCAAAGAGGATTATAACCTTGAGCTTATGGACAACAATACCCACCAGAGTTCCAGGCATTTGTGCAGGCCCACCTGGCCACATTTGCCATGCACAAACACGACTGCTGGAGGGTCAACGGGTTTGAGGTCAGCGTAGACGGGGACCCCATGGCCCGACCACAGAAACAGTGGACTATCGGGTGCTCAATAGTAACATCCCAGCCTGTGCACCCACGGTAGCGGCAGTTGCCGACCTGATAGGGAGTATTCCAGCATCCGCGACCACTTTCACGGTGCTGGATATTTCCAATGGGTTTTGGTCCATCCCTGTAAGGAGGGAGGATCAGTACAAGTTTGCCTTTACGTTTAAAGGGCAACAGTACACGTGGAACTGCTTGCCTCAGGGCTTCCATAACAGCCCCAGCATCTTCCATCAGTGCATGACAGACAGTTTGAAGGATTTTAGCCAGCCCGGACAGTTGGTACAATATGTGGATGACCTGCTCCTGTTCACCGATTCGAAAGAGGAGCATGGCCCACTATTGGCCGAACTGCTGGAGCTGTTAGAACAGAAGGGTTTCAAAGTGAATCCCAAGAAAGTGCATATCGGCCAGCGGGAGGTGAAATTCCTCGGTCTGACCATGCGCGCTGAAGAAAGGGCCATAGATAGGGTTGGGGAAGGAGAATCCCGGGACCCTTATCGGGCAGGCCCAGAAGCTGCAGTCCGGAACAAGGGAGGCACACGAGGGGTAGTTTTGGCCCCGGACCCAAAGCGGGTCCGGATCCAAGACCCCGTCTGCAAAACCGTTCCAGTGAGAAAAGAGAAATGACAGCCCCTGGAGGGTCCACTCGGGGCAGCGGGCGAGCCCTCCACACAGGTTTTATAACAGGCCGCTGGTTACATCAACCAGTGCAAACTGTTTCAGCCTGAAAGGGGATAACAGCCAGTTGGGATAAGGTCTGAGGGTAAAGATCCTCAGCCTGCAGCACGAGCAAGTTCACAGACCACACAGGCAGGCGCTGTGGCTTTCTTGAAGGGAGGGGCCATCCAGCCAGTTGATTGGGACACGCCCCCACTCTTCTGGGATCCAGACGAGAGGGAGGGACTTGAGAGTGAAAACCCCACCCCTAACCCAGGTGTAGAGAGGGAGGGACCTGAGGTCGAAAACCCCGCCCCGGACCCAGCAATGGGACCTGGGGGCGGAGACTCTCAGCTCACAGCAGCAGGCTGCGAAAAGTTACCTACCCCCAGCCCAGGTTCGGGAGGGGTCAAGCCTGGGGGAGCAGCGGTTCGGGTAAAAGGCCCAGCGGCCAAGAAAGCCCCACCTGCCAAAGCCCCCAGAAAGTCCCCGCGGATGCCCCAGCCGAGAAAGCCATGGTTACCAGCCCTCCAGTTCCTCAGGGCCACCCCTCGAGCCAGGGAGAGGCCCCAGGACAGAGGTCCTCAGCCAGCAGCCACGGGCTGCGAGGGACCAACGATGACGGATGGTGCGGTTACGCCGGGGGTAGTGGCGAGCCGCAGTCCGACCAGGGATTAGCCTGGCCGCCCGGAGACAGGCGGCGGATGTATATAGTACAGTATAGTTTAAGTTTAAGTTGGTGTAATTATTTAGCTTAAGCTTGGGTGTTTAACTTAGGTTAAATAAGGTGATGGGTAGTTTGAATAAGAAATCTGTCGAGAATGTATATATTTGGGTTGAGGTCGCGGGACCCGACCATGCCTCACCAAGCCAGAGAATCTCTTTGGGACCTGGCTGCATGTTTTTACATCTTTTTGCAGAAAGATGTTCAGGATGGACTGGATCGTGGTCCTATTCACCCTGATCGGGATGAGTGACGAGAGGAGGGGAGACGTCCAAGACTCCCACATCTATGGGTGTTCGGGAGACAAGGCACCCCTGGCGATCGATGGGAGTGGCGAACGGGATGCGGAGGAGACCGCTGTCTACTTCCACGAGGGAAGGTTGCCAGGATGGTTGGGGTCCAATTCATCTCAGTACTCCAGCCAAACCGGATTCACGTACGGGGAAGCCTCCCTCCTGTGCCCCTGAGTGCGAGTCGTTTCCACAAGGGTCAGCATCACCGTTGGAAAGCTATTATGTTTAACATGCAAAGGACACATTCCACTGGACCGATGGTGGTGGCTCCGTAAGTTGAGCAAGGACATGAGGAATCCCGAAGTCGAATGGGAGCGCCTGGGGGATAACACCCATCAGACAATTACCGGGACTCATGGAGGACTCAGTGTGTGCTGGGACAAGTGATGGGAACCGGACCAAGGGATTTACATCTGTATGTGGGGGTCAGAGAAGATCTGCCCCGCAAGCATATCCATTATGTTCCACCGGCAGTGGCACGATGCCGGGGAGGGGATAAGGTGGAATGCCAGCCTGAAGGTGTGTGCGGCCCCATACACCCAGATCCCAGCCAACGCCACTGAACTTCTGCCCTGCCCACGGCGCAGGCGGTGAGGTTATCCAGGGAAGATTGCCCCACCACCATCAAGAGACCAGGGAATGGATTGGTACTAGTCCCCACCGATCAGATGCTATACCGGGGGTACGCTACGCAGTCGCCTCCGTGATTTTAAATCTCACTGAGGTACATTTACCGGAGTGGTGCCCCAAAGAAACAGAGCAGTTATACCAGGCCCTATTAAAGGACATGTTCAAGAAATTTTACGAGTTCGACTTTGCCCACGTGGACAAGACCGAACTCTACACCACGCGCTGGGAATTTTTGGGTAACCCAGGGAGACAAAGAAGGGGAGTATGGAATGATATTTTTACTGCGTTTAATACTGCGTCCTCTGTCATCAACAGCTTGGATGACATAGAGCTGCAGACCCAGATAAACGGTTTACAAACACAGTTAAAAAGGATATTACTGGATGAGAATAAGGTAGTGGGCTCGGAGTTGCACAAGGACCAGGCCATGACGGTCCATTTAAAAGAGATCATAGTTGAGTTGGAAAAGCATGCAAAGATGGTAAATGCTCTCATAAGGGAGGACAGAAATGCTTCTGACCAAGCTGCGCAGAATGAGGTGACTGTGTTATACGGGGCGTGGTTACTGGGCGAGGGCCGCAGTAACCTGGAGGATTTAAAACAATGTTTGGTCCCCTCCTGGATTAGCAACAAGCCTTGCAGCCCTCCACCCTTTTGATAACACATTGAGCCCGTGCCAACTCCGGCTAGCCTCCGAAACCTGTCCAGTCCCCGTGGATTGTGGGCGGTCCAACCACACAATCATGGGAATAGTAGTTAGGATGCCGGTCATGGGTAGGAGAGCCCGACCCGCCCCGGTATACAGGGTAGAGAACATTGGAGTCATTCAGGGGGGTGCACACATTCGGTTCACAGCGGTCCCGCCTTACGTCATTAAGTGGGAGCACGCTATGACAGGTACTGACCTCTCAGGGTGCCGGAGCCGGGGAGCACACATAATCTTGTGTCCCCAGCACTTGAATGCCTTCTCAAGACCGCAGTGTGGGTTCAGAGCTGCTGACGCGAAGCCTATAAATTGCACCATGGAGGCAATGGCACAAGGCCATGTTCCCCCGCAGGTAGCATATATAGGGGGTGGGACATATTGTGTCACCACCGGCGCGTCCCACTACCAGCACGGACAGCACAGTTGGTGCCCGGTTAGTGACAGCAGTTTCTGTTTTAAACCCAAGGCAGAAGTTCAAGTGGCCCAGAAGCGAATTGTCCCCATCCCTGAACCCTCCACTGTTCACCTCACTGTGAAGGAGAATTTTACGAACTTGCAGAAGTACGTAGCGCACTTTGGCTACAAAATTCCCCCTCTCCCAGAACACCTTACCAAAATACTCAAAGCCGTTATAGTTTCACAGAAACATTTTTACACTCTCGAGCAGAAAACAGTAGAGATAGGGACTAAGATATTGGATATTGTGACTCCACCCTGGTGGAACCTTTTCAATAATACAGAGGTCCCTTCGTGGATCAGACTGGCTTCCCACATTCTCGTGGTTTGCCAGTTAGGTATAGTGCTGTATTTAGTTTGCATCCAGTGTAAGGGAAAAGGTTGGTGGTCAGAATTCCGAAACCAGAGCTTTTGGAACGAACATTATGTAAAGGTGGAGGAAGATACGCCGGTTTAAGTTTCCCCTGTATTTCGACTAAAGAATTGTGGTTTCTTTGTGTTTGTTATTTTCAATTAAATGTTTTTCTTTTGTTGTTTTCTTTTGCGACGCGGTTTAATAAAGATATGAGCACCAAGTGGTGCAGGGATGTAGGACGCCCTCCATGCTTGGATGTGTGTGTAAAGCCTGTAATTTCACTCTCTGTATGCTGATGTACACTACATTTTCACGCAATGGGAAGTGCATGTGTCGTGGGTATATTAGATAGATAATTACAGGGGAAGGCTGTCTATGGAGGGTCAGAAAAATTTTGCTCACTTTGGAAAAATATGATACTTCAAGCAAGTTTTATTATCACAGGGGAGAGTGTAAGATTCGCAAATTTTGTGCATTTCCCCGAAGGCTATTATCGATAAAAGGGACCCTGTGTGGACATTTCTTTGAAATTAAAAAGGGTGCCCAAAATGGCATCCATGCCTCGTGGCAGAAAGCCTGCGGGTCTCCAAAATGGATTCTGCAACCCAGGCTGTTTGAGGTCAATCGAAACTAAGGCTGCAGGTTTCCTGTGAACGGCACTTTGTGATTTGGGACCGAGACCAACTGTGAATTATGTATTAAGCCGAATCAGAGGCAGATCTGAATTCAATGAGGCCTATAGTTAAAGCCATCAAACAGTCTGCACACATAATCAGAAACAGATTAAACACATCCATCGAGGCTGGACAAGCCCATCAAGGACTTTCAGGACAATATGAGTCCATTATAGGGCCGGTAGAAGCAATTACCAGCCATCTAAAAACCCGTCAGTATAGATTGCTACCATTATTTTAACTAGCTCGCCAAAAATAAAACAAAGAACTAACCTGATTTGGCGGGCAGATAAGGTTTTTCGACGAAGGTATAATTGAAGGCCCCCAGGTAGCAAGTGGGGGTAGTCGTTGGAAGAAGAAGAAGAAGACTGCTGCTCGACTGCTGTCGGTATTACCGCTCCCTGGTCATTCGGCCCCTCACCCTCGTGGCTGCTGCCCTTTCCCCCGTCCCGCGCTTACCCCTGGCCTTTGCCCGTGCCCTCTCCAACTCCATCTAGACTCGCCCCGACACCGGGTCGGGCAAACACGGGCAATTCAGGCCAGGCGAAACGGGACGCGATGAGGGGAGGAGGAGGAAGACCACCCGTGGAAGGCCAACTGAGGGTAGGCTTCGAATCTTCGGGCCTTCAGCCTCAGCCGACCTGCGACTATCTTCATGCAAACTCAAGCTGTCAGCGAAGAATCATCCCTGCAAAGTAAAGTACCCAAGCAGAGACTGTAACTTCGGGGTACTCGAACCCGGACAACGCCCTTGCAGCACCTGGAGCCCATGTGACGACGGCAGGCTCCAGAGAGCACAAAGAGCGAACCCCGAACCCAACCGCTGTTTTGACTCTAGCAAACCCTTTTATTGGTGAGCATGAATTATGACCCCTCATAGATTAACCTAGTTAGGTATAGGGGGTGGGATAAGGATAAGGGGATTGTTAAGATAGTTGTTTTCCCTCGATGTGCCATGTGTTCCCCATTCCCTGTATAAGTGTAGTATTATTATGACTCTCTTGTAATTTTTGCCTGTAGAAGTGTACATCAATGATTTTCCATAAGATTGTATCAAGTTTTCCTCTTCAATAAAATCTTGGTTTTGTTTGCATCCAACCACCTGTCTACTCGAGTCTTCTCTGTATCGCTGCCTGTATCTAAGTCCGGTGTCTGGAACCCAGGTGGCGAGCAATTCGAACCGCTCAAGGAAGGTAGTCCGAGGCAAAGCTGACTGACCCGAACACGCCTGTGCAAAACCCCCGACACATTCTCCCCGATCCCAGTCAATGCCACTGAGCTTGTGACCGGCCCCCGTAAACCCCCGCCCATGGCGCCGGCAGTGAGGATACACAGGGAAGGGTGCCCCACCACCATCAAGGGAACAGGGAATGGGCTGGTACTAGTACCTACCGATCAGGTGCTGTACCAGGGGGTACACTACGCGGTAGCCTCCGTGATTTTAAATCTCACCGAGGTACATTTACCGGAGTGGTGCCCCAAAGAAACAGAGCAGCTACACCAGGCCCTATTCAAGGACATGTTCAGGAAGTTTTATGAGTTCGATTTTGCCAATGTGGACAAAACCGAACTGTAAACCACACACCGCGAGTTTTTGGGTAATGCAGGGAGACAAAGAACATAAGACCATAAGAAATAGGAGCAGAAGTAGGCCAATCGGCCCCTCGAGCCTGCTCCGCCATTCAATAAAATCATGGCTGATCTGATCCTAACCAAAAATCTACTATCACAGAACCATCTCCTGAATCTAACAGAATTTGACACACGAAATAGGAGCAGGATCAGGCTACACGGCCCCTGGGCCCGCTCCGCTACCCACAGGGCCATGTCCGATCCGAACCTAGACTCATGTCCAAATTCCTGCCCGCTCCCCGTAACCCTTAATTCCCTTTACTTCTAGGAAACTGTCTACTTCTGTTTTAAATTTATGTAATGATGTAGCTTCTACAGCTTTTTGGGGCAGCATATTCCATGGACCTACCGCCCTCTGAGTGAAGTAGTTCCTCCTCATCTCAGTTTTGTAAAAGCAGCCCCTTATTCAAAGACTATGCCCCCTAGTTCTAGTTTCACCCATCATCGGGAACATCCTCCCCGCATCCACCCGATCCAAACCCTTCACAATCTTATATGTTTCAATAAGATCGCCTCTCATTCTTCTGAACTCCAATGAGTAGAGTCCCAATCTACTCAACCTCTCCTCATATGTCCATCCCCTCATCCCCGGGATTAACCGAGTGAACCTTCTTTGTACTGACTCGAGAGCAAGTATGTCTCTTCTTAAGTATGGACACCAAAACTGTATGCAGTATTCCAGGTGCGGTCTCACCAATACCTTGTACAACTGAAGCAATACCTCCCTATTTATATATTCTATCCCCCTAACAATGAAAACCAACACTCCATTGGCCTTCTTAATCATTTGCTGCACCTGCATACTAACCTTTTGAGTTTCGTGCACCAGGACTCCCAGACCCCTTTGTACTTCAGTACTTTCCAGTTTCTTGCCATTAAGATAATAACTTGCTCTATGATTTTTCCTGCCAAAGTGCATAACCTCACACTTTCCAGTATTGTATTCCATCTGCCAAATCTCTGCCCACTTACTTAGCCTGTCTATGTCCCCTTGCAGGTTTTTTATGTCCTCCTCACTCACTACTTTCCCTCCCATCTTAGTATCATCTGCAAACTTTGATATGTTACACTTGGTCCCCTCCTCCAAATCGTTAATATAGATTGTAAAGAGTTGGGGACCCAGCACTGACCCCTGCAGAACAGCACTAGTTACTGATTGCCAGTCTGAGAATGAACCATTTATCCCAACTCTCTGCCTTCTGTTAGATAGCCAATCCTCTATCCATGCCAGAATATTACCCCCAATCCCGTGATTTTTTATCTTAAGCAATAATCTTTTGTGTGGCACCTTGTCAAATGCCTTTTGGAAGTCTAAATACACTACGCCCACTGGCTCCCCTTTATCCACCCTATATGTTACTTCCTCAAAGAACTCCAGCAAATTTGTCAAACATGACTTCCCCTTCATAAAACCATGCTGACTTTGTCCTATTAAATTATGATTATCCAAATGTCCTGTTACTGTCTCCTTAATAATGGACTCCAAAATTTTACCTACCACAGATGTTAGGCTAACCGGTCTATAGTTTCCAGCCTTCTGTCTACTGCCCTTTTTAAATAAGGGTGTTACATTAGCAGTTATCCAGTCTGCCGGGACCTTTGCTGAGTCCAGGGAGTTTTGGAAAATTATTACTAATGCATCCACAATTCCTACCGCCACTTCCCTCAAGACCCTAGGATGTAAGCCATCAGGTCCAGGTGATTTATCCGCCTTGAGTCCCATTATTTTACCGAGTACCACTTCCTTAGTGATTTTGATCATGTTTAGCTCCTCCCCCCCCTATAGCCCCCTGTTTGTCCAGTGTTGGGATATTCTTAGTGTCCTCCACTGTAGAGACTGATACAAAATATTCATTCAGTGTTTTTGCCATCTCCATATTTCCCACCATTAATTTCCCGGTCTCATCCTCTAAGGGACCAACATTTACTTTAGCCACCCTTTTTCTTTTGATATAACTATAAAAACTCTTACTATCTGTTTTTATATTTTTTGCTAATTTACTTTCATAATCTATCTTCCCTTTCTTAATCAATCTTTTTGTTATTTTTTTGCTGTCTTTTAAAGTTTTCCCAATCCTCTATCCTCCCACTAGATTTGGCTACCTTATATGCCCTTGTTTTTAGTCGAATACTATCCTTAATTTCTTTACTTAGCCACGGATGGCTGTCTTTTCTTTTACACCCTTTTCTTCTCAGTGGAATATGTATTTTTTGGAAGTTGTAAAATAACTCCTTAAATGTACACCACTGATCATGTATCGTCTTACCCTTTAATCTATTTTCCCAATCCACTCTACTCAATTCCGCTCTCATACCTTCATAGTCTCCTTTATTCAAGCTTAGCATGCTTGTTTGAGATCCAACCTTCTCACCCTCTAATTGAATATGGAATTCAACCATGTTATGGTCACTCATTCCAAGGGGATCCTTTACTAGGACATTTTTAATTAATCCTGTCTCGTTACACAGGACCAGATCTAAGGTTGCTTGCCCCCTGGTCGGTTCAGTTACATACTGCTCAAGAAACCCATCCCTAATACACTCAATGAACTCATCCTCAATGCAGCCCTGCCCAATTTGATTTGTCCAATTAATATGATAGTTAAAATCCCCCATAATTATAGATGTTCCCTTATTACAAGCCTCAACTATTTCCTGATTGATACTCCGTCCAACAGAGTTGCAACTGTTTGGAGGCCTATAGACTACGCCCACTAGTGTTTTTTTCCCCTTATTATTCCTTATCTCCACCCAAACTGTTTCATTATCCTGATCTTTTGACCCAATATCATTTCTCTGTATTAAAGTGATTCCTTCCTTTATTAACATAGCCACCCCACCTCCCCTTCCTTCCTGCCTGTCCTTCCTGATCGTTAAATAACCTGGTATGTTTAATTCCCAGGCATTGTCACCCTCCAGCCATGTTTCTGTAATGGCCACAAGATCATACCCATATGTAGTTATTTGTGCCATTAACTCGTCTATTTTGTTATGAATGCTATGTGCATTCAGATAGAGAACTTTCAAATATGTTTTGTGACACTTAGTTCCTGCTTTTGCCCTTTTTATTACTTTACCTTTTACTCCATACCTTCTGCCCCTTCCTGACATGCTCTGGTTTTTAATTTCCCCACTGCTACCTAAGTCTATGACCTTCTCTGTTGTCATTTTTATTATTTGCTCTCTAGGAACCTCCCCCCCACTAGTTAGTTTAAAGCCCTCTCTGTAAAGTCTGTGGGTTGTGCAGTTAATAAATACACAGACTTCAGAAGTAACAAACAAACAGGTCTTTACTATTCGAAGGTCCGGGCGAATCTGCCCCAGCAATCCTGCTACCACACTTATATACTGGTGTGGTCACTATCGGTATTACAGTATACAGAAGCCAAACAAATAGTGCCACACCTAAAGTAGTTCCCTTAAAGGTGAACGGTTACATTCAATAGTTCCCTTAAAGATAGACGGGTACATACACTACACTCTCTACAGCCCTAGTTATATGATCCGGCAGGACTCTAGTCCCAGCACTGGCCAAGTGAAGCCCATCCCAACGGAACAGCTCCCTCCTGCCCCAGAAGGGAAGTATGGAATGATGTTTTTACTGCGTTTAATACTGGGTCCTCTGTCATCAACAGTTTGGATGACATAGAGCTGCAGACCCAGATAAATGGTTTAAAAACACAGTTAAGGAAGATATTAATGGATGAGAACAAAGTAGTGGGCTCAGAGTTGCATGAGGACCAGGCTATGATGGTCCATTTAAAGGAGATCAGAGCGGAGTTGGAAAAGCATGCAAAGACGGTAAATGCCCTCATAAGGGAGGACAGAAACGCTTCTGACCAGGCTGCGCAGAATGAGGTGTGCGTGCTATATGGGGCATGGTTGCTGGGTGAAGGCCGCAGTAATCTGGAGGATTTAAAACAGGGTTCAGTCCCCTCCTGGATTAGCAACAAACACCTCGCAGCCCTCCATCCATTTGAGAATGCATTAAGCCCGTGCCAACTCCGGCTAGCCTCCGAAGCCTACCCAGTCCCAGTGGATTGTGGGTGGTCCAGCCCACAATCATGGGAGTAGTAGTTAGGATGCCGGTCATGGGTAGGACAGCCTGACCCGCGCCGGTATAGAGGGTAGAGAGCATTGGGGTCATTCAAGGGGGTGTACACATTCGTTTCACAGTGGTCCCACCTTAAGTCATAAAGTGGGAGCATGCTATGACAGGTGCTGACCTCTCAGGGTGCCGGAGCCGGGGAGCACACATAATCCTGTGTCCCCAGCACTTGAATGCCTATTCAAAATCGCAGTGTGGGTTCACAGCTGCTGGCGCGAAGCCTATAAATTGTACCATGGAGGCAATGGCACAAGGCCATGTTCCCCCGCAGGTAGCATATATAGGAGGTGGGACATATTGTGTCACCACTGGCGCATCCCATTACCAGCATGGAAAGCATAGCTGGTGTCCGGTTAGTGACAGCAGTTTCTGTTTTAAACCCGAGGCAGAAGTTCAAGTGGCCCAGGAGTGAAGTGTCCCCATTCCTGAACCCTCCACTGTTCACCTCACTGTGAAGGAGAATTTTACCAATTTCCAGAAGTACATAGCGCATTTTGGCTACGAAATTCCCCCTCTCCCAGAACACTTTACCAAAATACTCAAAGCCGTTATAGTTTCACAGAAACATTTTTAAACTCTAGAGCAGAAAACAGTAGAGATAGTGGCTAAGATATTGGATATCGTGATTCCACACTGGTGGGACATTTTCAATAACATAGAGGTCCCTTCGTGGATCAGACTGGCTTCCCACATTCTCGTGGTTTGCCAGTTAGAGATAGTGTTGTATCTAGTCTGCATCCAAAGCAAGGGAAAAGGTCAGTTGTTAGAGTTCCAAAACCAGAAGATCTGGAAGGAACATTATGTGAAGGTGGAGGGAGATACCCCCGTTTGAGTTTTTTTCCTTGTATTTTTGATTAAAGATTATTGTTTTTCTGGTTTGTTGTTTTTAATAAAAAAATTTGCAACACATTGTTAATAAAGATGTATGTGTACCAAGTAGTGCAGGGGTGTTGGAACCCCCTCCATGCTTGGATGTGTGTAAAAGACTGTAATTATTCTATGTATCATTATGTACACTACATTTTTGCAGAATGGGAAGTGCATGTGTCGTGGGTATGTTAGATAGGTAATTACAGGGGAAGGTTGACTATGGAGGGTCAGAAAATTTTGCTCACCCTGTAAGGATGATACTTCAAGCAAGTTTTAGTATCACAGGGGGGAGTGTAGGATTCGCAAAATTTCCACATTTCCCCAAGGTTATTAATAAAAGGGACCCTATGGACAATTTAAAAGGGGTACCCAAAGATGGTGTCCGCATCTCGTGACCAAAAGCCTGTAAGATTTTAAAAGCCTGAACTCTGCAGCACAGAACAAGCAGCTTTGGGAAATCGAAACTTAAAATGCATTTCTGTGAGAAGGACTTTTGTGTTTGGAGGGCCAGACAGCTAAGCAAACAATTGAATATGCATTCTCTTCAAATGGGAACAGATCAACCCAGTTAGGCCTAAACAGGAGGCCATTAGTTTGTTCGCATAAATAATCGGAAACAGCTTAAGGAAGCCATCAAGGCTGGACAGGCTGATTAGAATGCATTAATGACAATACAGCCCGGACATCAGGCCATTAGGTACGATAAACGGCCATCTAAAAACAGTTATTTTAGATTGGTACAATCATTTAAAACAGCCCGCCAAAATTGAAACAATGGACGAACCTGATTTGGCGTGCAGATATGGGGCCATCGAAAGGAGTATAACTGTAGGCCCTTAGTAGCAATCTTGCTCTGCTGGCTCTCCCCTCCTGACTCTGACCTCTCATCTGGCCTTGGGCTACCGCCGCTCGCACTCGAGCCCTGGCCTCGTGGCGGGTTCTCTTCTCGCTCCCCGCATTAAGTTGCAACCAAGGACATCCATACCAATAGCAGGGGAGGGGAAAAGAGACCCGAGTCCAAAGTCACGCCGGACAACCGGGCTGTTGAGTCTGTGTGTTCCAGGTATACTTATTTTAAATAACTGGACACAGACAACAGGAAAAACTTAAACAGGTCTTTACTACTTGAAGGTCAGGGCTGAACTGCTTTACAAATTACTACACAGAGCTTATATACCGGTGTGGCCACCACCGGTACTACAATATACAGTAGCAAGAGAAAGTAATCCATCTTCTTAAGGTAGTTCTCTTAAGGTGGTACAGGTTACATACACCACACGGGCCACGAGAGAGGGCAGAAGAAACAAGGCGAGACGAACCGAGATGAAGATTAAGGTAGACCCGACAAGAGCAGAGAAGGGCAGCAGAAGACGCATTAATTAAAACCCCGAGCGCCGAGTTATAAGCTGACGCTCGGGGAAGAAAGTATCTGAGGACAGTGAGACTAAGTTGGTTGGGCGAACCCCACAATTAAGCTGGCAAGCCCTTGTTGAACACTGTAACGCAGGTGTCCACGCCACAATGAATATACTGGCGTTTGACGCTTGGGTAGTAAAATCTAAACAGTAAAAACTGCTAATCGCCTCATTGACGCAACGTTACCGCCGACGACTGCCCGAGGGAGAAGAAGAAGAGAACCCATCGTGATGAGACGAAGACGGCAGCTGAGGAGAATAGAGTCATCGAGTCAGAGTTATACAGCTCAGAAAGAGGCCCTTCGGCCCATCGCGTCTGCGCCGGCCATCAAGCCCTGTCTAATCTAATCCCATTTTCCAGCATTTGGTCCGTAGCCTTGTATGCTATGGCATTTCAAGTGCTCATCCAAATGCTTCTTGAATGTTGTGAGGGTTCCTGCCTCTACCACCCTTTCAGGCAGTGAGTTCCAGGTTCCAACCACCCTCTGGGTGAAAAAGTTTTTCCTCAAATCCCCTCTAAACCTCCTGCCCCTTACCTTGAATCTATGCCCCCTTGTTATTGACCCCTCTACTAAGGGGAAAAGTTCCTTTCTATCCACCCTATCTATGCCCCTCATAATTTTGTATACCTCAGTCAGGTCCCCTCTCAGCCTTTTCTGCTCCAAGGAAAACAACCCCAGCCTGTCCAGTCTTTCTTCATAGCTGAAGCGCTCCAGCCCAGGTAACATCCTGGTAAATCTCCTCTGCACCATCTCCAAATCAATCACATCCTTCCTATAGTGTGGCGACCAGAACTGCACACAGTAATCCAGCTGTGGCCTTACCAGCGTTTTGTACAGCTCCATCATAACCTCCCTGCTTTTATATTCTATGCCTCGGCTAATGAAGGCAAGTACCCCATATGCCTTTTTAACCACCTTATCCACCTGTTCTGCTGCCTTCAGGGATCTATGTACATGCACACCAAGGTCCCTCTGATCCTGTGTCTTTCCTAGGGTCTTACCATTCATTGTGTATTCCCTTGCCTTGTTCGTCCATCCAAAATGCATCACCTCACACTTTTCAGGGTTAAATTCCATTTGCCACCGTTCCGCCCACCTGACCAACCCATCTATATCGTCCTGTAGCCTGAGGCTTTCCGCCTCGCTATATACCACCCCACCAATTTTCGTGTCATCTGCGAACTTACTGATCATACCTTTTACATTCCCATCCAAATCATTAATGTAGACCACAAACAGCAAGGGGCCCAGCACCGATCCCTGTGGTACCCCACTGGACACAGGCTTCCAGTCACAAAAACAACCTTCCACCATCACCCTCTGCCTTCTGCCACTAAGCCAGCTTTGGATCCAATGTGCCAAGGCACCCTGGATCCCATGGGCTCTTACCTTCCTGACCAGTCTCCTATGCGGGACTTTATCAAAAGCCTTACTGAAATCCATGTAAACCACATCCACTGCACTACCCTCATCCACACACCTAGTCACCCCCTCGAAAAATTCAATCAAATTGGTCAGACATGATCTTCCCTTGACAAAGCCATGCTGGCTATCCCTAATTAATCCCTGCCTCTCCAAGTGGAGACCAATTCTGTCCCTCAGAATTTTTTCCAATAATTTCCCTACCACTGATGTTAGGCTCACTGGCCTGTAATTCCCTGGTTTATCCCTACTACCCTTCTTGAATAATGGTACTACGTTAGCTGCTCTCCAGTCCTCTGGCACATCCCCTGTGGCCAGAGAGGTTCTGAAAATTTGTGTCAGAGCCCCTGCAATCTCCTCCTTTGCCTCACATAGTAGCCTGGGATACATCTCGTCCGGGCCTGGGGATTTATCCACTTTTAAGCCTGCTAAAACCGTTAGTACCTCCTCCCTCTCGATGCTAATATGTTCAAGTATATCACAGTCCCCCTGCCCGATTTCTATGTCCACATCGTCCTTCTCCATAGTGAACACAGATGCAAAAAATTCATTTAAAACCCCACCTACATCCTCTGGCTCTACACACAGTTTGCCACTTTGGACCCTAATGGGCCCTACTCTTTCCCTAGTTATCCTCTTGCCCTTAATATACTTATAAAACACCTTAGGATTTTCCTTTATTTTGCTCGCCAGAAGAAAGGTGTGTCGCAGCAGCAGCTCCAGCACTGCGCCCTGAGACCACGTGGCGACGGGGTACCCCAAAGGACAGCAGCCCAGACCTCATAATCGCGATTGCTAAACCAACAAGTTTTGCTTTGGATTGGTGAGCATGAATTCCTGGCCCCTCATAGCTTAATCTAATTAGGTATAGGGGTGGGATAAGGATAAGGGGATTGTTAAAGTAATTGTTTTTCCCTCGATGTGCCGTGTGTTCCCCATTCCCTGTATAAGTATAGTTGTAGTGTTATATGCCTGTAATTGTGTTCTCTACCAGTAATTTTCTCATAAGACTGTGTTTTCGTTTCTGTTTTAATAAAATCTTGGTTTGCTTACACCGAACCACCTGTCTACTCGAGTCTTTCTGTATCGCCGCCTGTACCTCAGTCCGGTGTCTAGAACCCAGGGGCGTGGGAGTGATTTGAACCACTCACCAACAGTCAGGGGCATAATTGACTGGGCGCACGCGCCACCCGCCACCTCCTACAACAGCATTAAAAAATTTATCTACAGGTAACATTAGTTTATTGCCACTTTCATTGATGTTTCATTTTTAAATGAGGCAACGGTTTTGAATTGTTTTGCTTGTATACGTTATGGCCATTAAGCTTAGTTCCTTTGAAGACATAAAATTGGGCCCAGTCAACTCAATGGTCACAGGTGGGCTCCATCTGTACCGTCCTGACAAAAATAGATTCATCTCCAGCCTTAGAAAAGTGTCACATACTTTTTCAGTTGAGAGTAAGCTTTATTTTTCATTCTTTCAATTCAGGACATCTATGAACTTCAGGGGGATTGTGTGTCATGTTCTCCACTGGGAATTGGGCTGAGGCTGAGAACACCAGGCCTAATGGCCTTCAGTGACTGACTGGCATTTGTGTTTTGTCCTGTCTAACAGAATAGCTGTCAGTCAAATTTTCAGCTATGAATTCAGTTCACAGGTTAGGTTAGTGTTATAAACAATAAACACTTACTGTTAGAAATAGCACAGCAGGGTGCTATGTCCCCTGCAAGTACTGGAACAGTTCGCAGACTATTACTTGGGAATAGCCATTCACTTTATTTTCCCTTAATTTGACCTAGGCATTTTTTTAATAAACTAAAGTGTGCATAGTTTGAGTCAGCACAATGTGTAAGTTCCATCGGTGCTCTGAAATAATAATAATGAGTAAAATTTAACATTGTGCTAGGAGGAACAGAGATCTGGCGGCAGGTCTCCCCGCCCTATTTACCCTTACTTTTGCCACTATTCCCCTCAATTTTGAATTGTATTATGGAGGCCAGCCCATAGTGTATGGAGGAAATCTTCCCCCATTGTTCTTTCCTTGGAATATGTTTTAATTCCCCTTCTGTAATTAAAGGTGTTGCTCTGTGCTTGCTTGAGGTCTGTTGTTCCTAAAATGTATTAACATCTTGAAGCTAACAGTCAATGAAGTGCTACAAAATAACTTTTACTGTTGCTAATTTATTTTTCAGAACATGCAGTCTTCCTTGGCATGCTATTTCCATCTGATAACAACCAAGTAAAATATAATAGCAAAATACTGCGGATGCTGGAAATCTGAAATAACAACAGAAAATGCTGGAAATACTCAGCAGGCCAGGCAGCATCCGTGGAGAAAGAAACAGAGTTAACGTTTCAGGTCTGGGACCCTTCATCAGAACTGGAAAAAGCTGGAGATGTAACAGATATTAAGCAGGTACAGAGACAGGGGGGGTGCGGTTAGGAGGGGAGGAAGGAATTGAAAGAACACCCTGTATTATTGAAAGAGGCAGGAAAGATAAAATGTTGCAAATGGGAATGGCAAAAATAATACTGCATGAAAAATGGGGGCAGGGATAATTATCTGAAATTGTTGAGCTCAATGTTGAGTCCGGCAGGCTGCAAAGTGCCCAATCGAAAGATGAGGTGGTTCCTCGAGGTTACGTTGAGCTTCATTGGAACAATGCAATAGGCCGAGGACAGAGAGATCAGGGTGGGAATAAAGCAGTGAATTAAAATGACAGGCGACCGGAAGCTCAGGGTCACCCTTACAGACTGAACGGTGGTGTTCCGCAAAGCGGTCGCCCAATCTGCGTTTGGTCTCCCCAATGTAGAGGAGACCGCATCGTGAGCAGTGAATACAGTATATTAAATTGCAATAAGTACAAGTAAATCGCTGTTTCACCTGGAAGGGGTGTTTGGGGCCCTGGACAGTGGGAAGGGAGGAGGTAAAAGGGCATGTGTTGCATCTCCTACGCTTGCACGGGAAGGTGCCAGGTGAAGGAGAAGGGCTGTTGGGGGTGATTGAGGAGTGGGCCAGGGTGTCGTGGAGGGAGCGGTCCCTTCGGAATGCTGAAAGGGGAGGTGAGGGGAAGATGTGTTTGGTGGTGGGATTACGTTGGAGGTGGCGGAAATGGTGGAGGATGATCCGTTGAATGTGGAGGCTGGTGGGGTGAAAGGTGAGGACAAGGGGAACCCTATCGTGGTTCTGGGAGGGAGGGGAAGGGGAGAGAGCAGAAGTGCGGGAAATAGAACGGACACGGTCAAGGGCCGTGTCAACCACGGTAGAGGGGAATCCTCGGTTGAGGAAAAAGGAAGACATGTCGGAAGCACTAGTATGGAAGGTGGCATTGTCAGAACAGATGCGGCGGAGATGGAGAAACTGGGAGAATGGAATAGAATCCTTACAGGAAGCGGGGTGGGAGGAAGTTTAGTCCAGGTAGCTGTGGGAGTCGGTGGGCTTGTAGTGGATGTTTGTTGAAAGCCGATCACCAGAAATGGAGACGGAGAAGTCAAGGAAGGGAAGGGAAGAGTCGGAGATGGACCATGTGAAGGTGAGGGAAAGATGGCAATTGGAAGTAAAGTGAATGAACTTATCTAGTTCAGGGCGAGAGCAGGAAACGGCACCAATACAGTCATCGATGTATCGGAAAAAGAGGTGAGGGAGGGGACCTGAGTAGGACTGGAACAAAGAATGTTCCACATATCCCATGAACAGGCTTGCATAGCTAGGGCCCATGCGGGTTCCCATAGCAACACCTTTAATTTGGAGGAAGTGAGTGGAGTCAAAGGAGAAGTTGTTCAATGTGAGAACAAGTTCAGACAGGCGGAGGAGGGTGGTGGTGGATGGGGACTGGTTGGCCCTTTGTTCAAGGGAGAAACAGAGCGCCCGAAGTCCGTCCTGGTGGGGGATGGAGGTGTAGTGGGACTGGACGTCCATGGTGAAAAGGAGGCGGTTGGGGCCAGGAAACTGGAAACTGTTAAAGTGACGGAGGGCATCGGAAGAGTCGCGAATGTAGGTGGGAAGAGACTGGACAAGGGGAGAAAAAATAGAGTTGAGATAGGAAGGGATAAGTTCCATGGGGCAAGAACAGGCTGAAACGATGGGTCTACCAGGGCAATCCTGTTTGTGGATCTTGGGAAGGAGGTAGAAGCGGGCTGTGTGGGGTTGGGGGACTATGAGGTTGGCGGCCATGGAGGGAAGATCTCCAGAGGAGATGAGGTCAGTGACACACTTGGAAACAATGGCTTGATGTTTGCTAGTGGGGTCATGGTCCAGGCGGAGGTAGGAGGAGGTGTTGGAGAGTTGGCGTTCAGCTTCCGCATGGTAGAGGTCGGTTTGCCAAACAACAACAGCACCACCCTTATCAGCAGGTTTAATGGTAATGTTAGGGTTGGATCGGAGCGAAGGGAGTGCTGCAAGTTCAGAGGGAGGTAGGTTGGAGTGAGTGAGGGGAGCAGAGGAATGGAGACTGCTGATGTCACGGCGGCAGTTAGCAATGAAAAGATCTAGAGAGGGTAAGAGGCCAGAGGGTCCAAGTAGAACGAGAATTTAGAAAGCGGGAGAAAGGATCAGCTGTGCGGGGGGAAGACTTCTGGCCAGAGAAGTGGGCACGGAGATGAAGGCGACGGAAGAAGAGCTCAGCATCGTGCCGAGATCGAAATTCATTCAGATGGGGGCGTAAGGGGATGAAGCTCAGGCCTTTGCTGAGGACTGATCGTTCGGGGTCAGAGAGGGGAAGGTCAGAGGGGATAGTGAAAACACGGCAGGGGGTGAGATTGGAAGAAGGGATGGGATCAGAGGAAAGTAACGGGGAAGAAGGTTCTGGGGGGGCGTTGGTGTCCATGAGTTGATGAAGCTTGCAATCCTTGACATCAGAAAGGAAGAAAAAAAGTTTTTTGTTGAAGCGTCGGAAGAGTCGAAGGATGAAATGGAACTGTGGACCCGGACAGCATTGAAATAGAGTGCGTCGGTGCTGCTGAAGAGAGAGGTCGAGGTTGTTCATGTGGCGGCGCATGGCGTTGAGCGTGGATCTCAAGATGCGGCGAGAGCAGTAGTTCGAAGAATGATGAATATCGAGGAGATATTTGTAATCCTGGGTGGATCCGAAACATGAAGGGTGGAAGTTTAGTTGGAATCCATGTGGAATAACTCTGAACCGGAGACAGTTACTGAGGAAAGAGATGTGGCTGTGAAACCGAGTCTTGGCAGATACCTGGTCAAAAACGAGAAGGGAAACTGAAAGCAATGAAGATGAACAAGGTTGAATAGATAAACGGAACTCCCATCGGAGAGAAGAGCAGAACTTCTTCAAGGTAGGCATTCCTAGAAGAGAGGTGGCAGTGAACCAAACACTAATAGAATAGCAAAATACTGCGGATGCTGGAAATCTGAAATAACAACAGAAAATGCTGGAAATACTCAGCAGGCCAGGCAGCATCCGTGGAGAGAGAAACAGAGTTAATGTTTCAGGTCTGGGACCCTTCATCAGAACTGGAAAAAGCTGGAGATGTAACAGATATTAAGCAGGTACAGAGACAGGGTGGCGGGGGGGGGGCGTTTAGGAGGGGAGGAAGGAATTGAAAGAACACCCTGTACTATTGAAAGAGGCAGGAAAGATAAAATGTTGCAAATGGGAATGGCAAAAATCATACTGCATGAAAAATGGGGACAGGGATAATTATCTGAAATTATTGAACTCAATGTTGAGTCCGGCAGGCTGCAAAGTGCCCAATCGAAAGATGAGGTGCTGTTCCTTGAGCTTACGTTGAGCTTCATTGGAACAATGCAATAGCCCGAGGACAGAGAGATCAGATTGGGAATGTAGCAGTGAATTAAAATGACAGGTGACCGGAAGCTCAGGGTTACCCTTACGGACTGAACGGAGGTGTTCCGCAAAGCGGTTGCCCAATCTGCATTTGGTCTCCCCAATGTAGGGGAGACCGCATCGTGAGCAGCGAATACAGTATATTAAATTGCAAGAAGTACAAGTAAAATAGTTTGTTTGCTGAGGCGCTCACCATGGTGGTTGTTCTGGACCGATGGACATTATGTGACATTTTGGACATTTCTACATGCAATAGCACCCTCTGGTGGCGGTTATTGTGTTAACAGTTTGTATGCTGGAAAGGTCATCTGATCTTTCTTCCTGTGAGAGGTCATTTGACCTTCCTACCTTTCTTCCTGTGAGAGGTCATTTGACCATCCTACCTTTCTTCCTGTTGACCCCAGGAAGCAGGTTTGCCAGGAAGAACCTGACTTGAGTAATGGAGAATTTGCTATGAGAGGTTCCATTTACAATCCAGTGTAATCTGACTTCATATGTTAGGCCAAGCGTAATATCTGTGAGTATCTTCAGTTCTTAGCATAATAGCAATGTTGTCAGAGTAATATTTTGATAATACTATGGCCTAGAAATTGAGTTGGCGCCGTGCCAGGGCTTTAGCGCCGGAAATTTAGCGCCGGCGCTAAGTCCCTTTGCGCGCGCCAAAAATTCAGTAGCGCCGCGCCCAGACGGCTGCCGGCGCTACTGGAGGGTGTCAGCGCCTCGCAATGGGCGCTGACTGCCGCATTGCGGCGCTAATCCGCCGCTGCGGCACCCGATGCAGTGCGGCAGGCTGGGGAAGTGCAGGCCTCCTCCTTCCGTTAAGGAGGAGCTGCCTGCACCCGACCGCTGGCCGTTGATCTGTGGAGAAAAATGAGCCCGGCACCTCGGAGAAGTGCCGGGCTCGCGGCCCACACGCATCTGTGCCGCGGGGGGGTGTTGGAGGAGTCCGGGGAGGGAGGTGCGGGCAGGCGGCCGCCGGGAAAGTGGCCGGCCGCCGCGCGACCTTAATGCGCCGGCGCTAAGACCCGTAGCGAACTTTTGAAAAATCGTTGGTTGCGACTGCCACGGGCGAGGCGGCCGCAACTCAATTTCGGCGTTCGGGCGCGTTGCCACGGTAACCGGGACGCTGCACACACCGATGACGTCATCGGTGCCGGCGCAGCGCAACCGGCTAACGCCGATGGCAGCGCCCAAGTGAATTTCTCAATCGGCTGTACTTGCGGCGCTAGGCCCTCTAGCGCCTCAAAATGGGCGCTAACCCCACTCAATTTCTAGGCCTATGTTTATAAAAGGTTAATATTTAATAGTTACAGAAGCTAGTTCAAATGTTAGTTAGTTATACAATTAGTCCATTCTACTGTTGTAAATATGTTTATATCTTATGTAATATCGAATGTGTAGTACTCAGTTTATGTACAAAACATACTTTGTCTTTGTTTACAGTTTCACAAATTTGTTCAAGTAAAAGCTTCAAAACAGCAAACGGCTTCAGAAGAATTATTTTGAATGAGTGTTTAACTTGCTGGATAGCTAGATAGGAGCACGTCTAGCGCGGCCAGTACAGTGGTCAACAGCATATATGGAATAGCAAGTACAGGAAACTCTCTTTTTACCGGCACCTAAATAACCGGAAATCTCTCTTAACTGGCAAAATTCAGGAGTAGGTTCAGGTAAGTTTTACTTCATATTAGTGGCCGTGTAACCGGGGTTCCTGGATCTGTGGTCGTGTAACCGGGGTTCCTGCACCTGTTGCCATATAACAGGGATGCCTGGATTTGTGGCTGTGTAACCGGGGTTCCGGCACCTGTTGGGATGCCTGGGTCTGTGGCCGTGTACGGGGCTCTCGTACCTTAGTAAGTATACCTCTCTGTAATCCAGAATTTTTGATCAACCGGCACCACACCGGGCCCGTCGGTGCCAGATAAAAAAGAGTTTCCTGTAGTTTCTGATCTTTATCACCATCCCAATAATAAAAATAGAATAGCTTGTAATGTTATCACTTCATTTAATCAGATTATATCCTCCTAAATCTGGAATATACTACAGGTAGACTACCCTTTATCCGGACTTCCGAAAACCGAAACCCTCTAAAAACCGAAGGTTTTTTCGTTCAGCGTAAGTCGTGCGTACGACTTACGCTGAACGAAAAAACCTTCGGTTTTTAGAGGGTTCCGGAAGTTCGGATAAAGGGTAAGTCGTGCGCACGACCCCCCCGCCAGCCCCGACAACCGCCGACCCCGCCAGCCCGGACAACCGCCGACCCCGCCAACCGCCGACCCCGCCAGCCCCGACAACCGCCGACCCCCCCGCAGACCCCGCCGGCCCCGACAACCGCGGACCCCCCCGCGGACCCCGCCAGCCCCGACAACCGCCGACCCCGCCAGCCGCCGACCCCCCCGCGGACCCCGCCAGCCCCGACAACCGCCGACCCCCCCGCGGACCCCGCCAGCCCCGACAACCGCCGACCCCGCCAGCCGCCGACCCCCCCGCGGACCCCGCCAGCCCCGACAACCGCCGACCCCGCCAGCCCCGACAACCGCCGACCCCCCCGCGGACCCCCCCCCGCGTGCCCCGCCAGCCCCGACTGACTTACGCTGAGCGTCAGCGTAAGTCGTGCGCACGACCCCCCGCCGACCCCCCCGCGGACCCCCGCCGACCCACCTTCCGAAATCCGAAATTCTCCTTTATCCGAAACTGGGCTGGTCCCGAGGTTTTCGGATAAAGGATAGTCTACCTGTACTTGAAAGGGTGGTGGAAGCAGATTCAATTGTAACTTTCAAAAGGGAATGGGATATTTACTTGAAAAGGAAAAATTAGCAGGGCTATGGGGAAGAAGCAGGGGAGTTTGGCTAATTGGATAGCTTGTTCAAAGAGCTGACACAGACGCAATGGGTTGAATGGCCTCCTTCTGTGCTGTATGATTCTGTGATCTATGATAAATATTAGAGCAAAATATTACAGATATTGGTAATCTGAAACAAAAACCAAGAATACTGGAAACACATAGCAGGTCAGTCAGCATCATTGGAGAGAACAAGCAAGTTTACAGTTAGAGTGTGGACCCTTCTTCAGAACTTCTTCTGAAGTTTTCCTTTTTAGTCCTATTTATTAACACAAGTGTCATTAATCTCTTTTGCATTCAGTTATTTAACGGAGCTTTGTTTTGAAAAATTGGACCTGATGCCAGAATTGTTCAGCTGTTCTCTGCTTTATTATACAAATATAAAAGCATGAAACTAAACAATTATCGTCTGACACATGGAGTAATGCTTCAATATAAATTCACATCAATTACAGTACACTCTGTTACTTTCATCGTAACTGATCAAATTGGTAAAGGTAAATGTTTAACCTAATTACAGTTATTTCCAAACCTAGGACAGGAATGCTACTTTAGAGTAGAGAAAATAAGAATATAAAAATCAAATTGCCAAATCAGTAAAGCTCTTCTCCTCGTGATACTGCCAGTACTATTCACTGTTGTCATGGTAATGTATATGATCTGTAACTGTCATATGAAAGTTTTCTCCTTTTTTACAATAATTATATAGTCGCTGTCTTAGTCAGTCTGCAATAATTAAAGTCGACAGGCTTTAAAGTAATGTCTACTGCTAGGGTGTAAAAACAGATTTCTGTGAACCTAGAGGTTCCCACCATCAACTCTTCAGACACATTAGTGAAGACAGAATAATTACAGATCCTGTAAGAAGTAGAGTGAAGTCCTCACCACTGTAAATAGCAGCCTCTCAAAGAGAAAATTGCATCAATCAGGCCTGAGGGAAAACTCAAGCCAAACTCAAATGCCAAAGGTACCAAGAATTGATCTGTTTTGTACAAAGACTGACAGAAACTTACTGATTGCATTTTCAAACACTGATTTACAACACCTAAGTAAATGTTTTACAATGACAGAATGAAGCTTCTGTGAGAAAATCTTGTCTTGGGTGATAGCTGACAACAGACTTAATAAAACACTCTGCACGTTTGCTTCGAACATTAAAGGGACAATTTTAATCCACCCTCCCGCCACCCTGCCATGTAAGCCCAGTGGGAATGGGGTGGATATGCAGTTAAAATAGCCTAGGACTACTTACCACCCCATTCCAGATTGATTCCCACCCATCGCCATCTTTACCGTGCATTTTTTTAGGCGGTCAGCGGGCGCTTCATGAATACATACAAATTGCGGTAATTAGGACCCTGACAGAATTTTAACAGGAAATAGCGGATGTCCCAAACAGCGCCAAACTCACTGAGTAAAAGTTAGCGGGATTGGTTTCAGAGAGCCACTGAAAGCTGTATTTAATGGAGCACTCAGGGGCAGACACTCAGATCATAGGGATTTTGTGTGCTATTGGGCTTTTTGGATTTACAAGAGACATTTGAACTTGGACACTGCTTGTTTCTGAATTTGTTTTCACCTAAATTAAATCAGCCAGGCCTCACACTGTTGATATCAACGGTTTTGCCTCCTGCCCCCTTTCCCCACTCAATATTGCACTTCCAGTTAACTTTAATCATTTTATTACAACACAATTGACAAAAAAATATAGGAGGTGTATAGTGACTGATTCTTGGCTATCTCCTTGCTTTAACTGTTTTGCAGTTGCAGAATTAGATTCTCTTTGTTATCATACAGGTGGCATAGGTAGAAATTTTTTGCTGTCTTCCCTTGGTTGCTAATTTTATGCAGGTTTTAACCCATTTATTTTCAACAGGTTAATGATTGCAGAGGAGCATAATAGGATCACATTAAGCATTTCTATGTTTGTCAATCAGATTTTCTATCCTACTTGAATTTTGAAGACCACATGCTCCTTTCCTGTTTAAGTCAGTTAGAATACATTCTGAGATGGTATCTATCAGTTCTCTCTTAATCTCTGCTCCAATCTCATCATCTCACAGTTTGCGAGGAACAATTCAATTTTATTTTGGTGCCTCAATCCAATTCAAATCAAAAAGCTCCAAGAATATTGAACCCAAAGCCAGATCAAAGCCATCTTCCCATTATATTGTCTTAATAATTGACTTTTAATAACAAAACAATACAATAAAATACCTATGCAACACTACCTGAATCACCTGAGACCAAATGTTAAATTTGGTTCATCCATATCTTCAGTGTAACATTCAGGGTCCAAGTTCCTCTAGGGTACCTGTTCTCTGTGGCCTAGAAATTTGTTTTGGGCAGTGGCGCAAAAGGGGCGGTATCAGATCGGCAGCCTGTTATACGCAGTGCCTGATATTCAGCTCCATTGACTGCAAAGGAACAAAATATCAGGCACTGTGGATAGCGGGTGGCTGATCCGATACTGCCCCTTTTGCACCACTGCCCGAAACGAATTCCTAGGCCTATGTTTCACAGTCAGTAGAGGATAAATGCTCCCTTTTTCTGACCTAATGTCTACTGTAGAGTCTAGCTCCTTGTTTCAGTCTTGCAGTCTCAGCTGATTCTCCACTAGCACCTGATTAATTTTACTGCTGAGTCTTGCTCCAATTCCCAGCAATAGTCAGCAGGTTGATACTGACAGGATTATACAGTAATGGGCATAATGGTGCTTTTGAGGTCCATTGTTAAAACAATTAAGTTAGACATAATCAAAATGAAAAACACTTGCATTTAAATCGCTCTCTCAGTTTGACTCAGCTAAGTTAAAGGCCCGATTTTATAATACAATAATAATATAAAAATAAGAATTTTATTTGAAAAGCTTGTAAATGATAATGATAATCTAAGCTATTGAAGAAACATGTAAAAGGAACGTATCCATTTGGCTGATCCCATAAAATAACACCTCTCAATCACACGCCCACATCCCGTGAATGAATAAATAAATAAAAAACTCCCTCAAATAGCTTTTCAGCTCTCCCGTAAGTTTTTTCACACTATCTGCCTCTGCTTCCACTGCCTCCTGGGGAGTCTACTCTACATAATCATCACCCTCTGTAAAGTAGTTAAATCGAAACTATCTGCATATATTCCTTCTTCTAAGCTTGAGCCCATGTCCCATGGTTTCAGAATTTGTGACAACCTTGATCACTTCTTCCAGTATCCTTGTATAGTGTCCATCCAGGCCTCGAGCTTTATCCTCCTTTTACTTCCTCAGCCTATCAGTGATCATCATATCTGAATTTGCTATTTTCTTTCATTCTTCTCCTGCTCTCCCCCCTCCAGAAATTCAACTTTCATGCTGTAAAAACAAGAAGGATCCATTTGGTGTAAAAAAACAAGAAGAATCCATTTGGTGTAATTGTTATTGCTGGTCAGTTGATATTTATGGGTCAATTTTCCTCTGCTTTGTACCCAGGCTGAAGACAAGTCAGCTGCTATGTCTTCTTTGGGATTTTTCAATGGCCCGCTACTTCTTTTTATGCTTATATAGACGTAGAAATGTTTGACAATATTCCTTGTGTTTTCTTAATTTGTTCTCAGGATGTGGGCGACGCGGGCAAGGAAAGATTTATTGACCAACCCTAGTTGCCCTGAAACGGTGCTGGCGAGCCTTATTCTTGAACCGCAGGTGTCCTTGTGGTGATGACACCCCACGGTTTTTTGTTTTAGCTCTTTCCTGAATAATTTCTTAACCACCTTTAGCTTGGTCTTATATTTGCCTCGGTTCAATGTGTTTCTTGATGCTTTAAAACAATGAGGCCAATTTTCGGATTAGGTGCACATTGGGTGCAGCAGTCGCGCTGGCCGCCCAATGGCATGAGCGGGAGGCCCAAACCATTTTAATTAAAATAGATTTGGAGAGCTGCCAGTGCTGAAAAAGCACTGACAGGCAGCTTGCCAATTGTGGAGGGGTGAGGGGTGAAATCCAGCAGCTCCTCTGTAGAGCTGATCTGGAAGTGGGCTTTGAGAGGCTGGGAGGAAGTGGGTGGGGGGCATGGACGGACCATTTGTGGATGGAAGGTATTTGAATAGTCCTTCTAACCACACAGAAATCAGTTCTACAGCTTTTTCTTTAAGCTTTTCCGGAGCGGTCCCTTTAAGGACTGCTGGTTCAGCCACTCAACGCTCAGTTCCACTGGACAGAGTAGAATGGAGCACATGCTTTGCGCAGTGATACAATAAAATTACATCGGGGTCCTAAAAATGGTACAGGACCCTGATTTAAATATTTTAATAACGCCTGTTTTGGGTGGAGGTGCTGGCCTCCCAAATCTAGGCCCGCTCGAAAATCGATTTGTGCTGCCAGTGAGGGATAGATTTAGGTATTTTTAATTTCACATTGAAAAATGGAGTGGTAGGCAGATGAAAATCTCTCCCAATCTCTTTTTGCCTTATTCTCCCCATCACTTCCAATGCAGTCGACATCAGTCTTTTGCCTGTTACGTTTCTTCCCTTGTAGTATATATTTGTTCTGTACTTATTCTGTGGTGGGGATGAATTTCCTGCATTTTTTGGCATAATTCAGTTGCTTAATTGGGGCAAGTAACTTTCTGTGGCTGAAAATGGGACAAGAGGACTTTCATAATCTAGCCTGATGATGCAATTTATTACACTTCAGTGTAATCATGCATAACATCGCAAAAAGCTATACAAATAAAAGTGTCACAACAGATAATAACACACTGGAATGAAAAACAAACTGCTTCACTCTGATAACTTATTTATATCTGTACTTGATATATCAGACAATTTGCAAACAACAGCAATAAGTTCCCCTTCTTGTATTAAATTACCCACTGCAGATAATGTATACCTCTGCTTAAACTCTTCTCGCAACAGTGAGCTAGAGTCTCTACAGGCATTACGCTCAATAATAATCTCACATTCTATTCATTTTGAGCGATGAATCACTTCCGTTGCCTTTTCATCAATGCTGCTTCAAGTGCTGCTACTCTTAATGGAGAGAAGGGGGAATTGATCATTGTCAATCTCACAGTTTTCCAACATCAACTAATCCCCAAGACTCGTTAGGTCTCTGAAACACAAGGGTTGGTTTTAACCCTACCCACCTGGCGGGCAGACGGTTAAAGTTGGCTGGGTGACATATCTGTCAACGTCCCACACCAACCCCACCATGGGTGCTGCATTTTGTCCTTGATATAATATATACATTAATGGGACTAATTCCCCATATTATTTTTTGTAGACTTGTTAATAATATTTGCACAAATTCCTGTTTGCACTCTTTTAACCCATTTAAAATAGATTAATGTATAAATTGAAATAACAGGGTTTTATGCAAATGCATTAAGGAGTTGCTAAAAACAGTGGAAATTAAACTCTGGCCCTTGTGGGGAAGGTTTTATTCCATTGTTGGCAGTATTTTATTCTGCTGGCAGTATGTTATAGAGGACAGTAATGGATGGCAGACTCCTGTGATGACCTCACATAATATAAACTGCAGTTATATTTGTTTCATTTCACTGAATGTGACAGGAAAATACTGTACGTAGGGTTTGCTGTTCCACCGTAATATGCAATGAAATAAATTCAGATACGACTTTAGGTCAAGTGACCTGAAACAGAAACACATTATTTAAAAACAAGTGAGTTAGTCATATAAGTCTGCTGTTTGTCACAGTACACCACTGACAGATGAAATCTCACCGAAATGGAGAAAACCCAATTAATAATGCTCCCTTGGCAGTCTAGTAGGTAATTCTACTGATCATTATAGCTTGAATCCACACAGACTAGAAGATTCCTGATTTGATTCCCAGTCTGTGCTGGGTTCATTTATCTCAGCCTGGACTGCATTTAGGTCACTACAGTTAGCCTCAGAACCCCTAGCTAGGGTGAACTCTATCAACAAAGGTTCCCATGTCTGAGGGCTAGCCAATGGTTTCTGCTGGAAAATGCATGCGTGTATGCAAGCAGTGCATCTCATTGGGTCTTCCATTGCCTGTATTGGAGGGAAAAGAGGAATTCTTAGTGAGGGAGGAGAGGCGATTGCGCTGGCATGTCGGGCACCTGATATAATCCGCAGAGGCCCAGGAATTACAACCCAAGGCACATGTTGGAAGGGACCTGTCCGTGCTGCCTATAGTTCAGCAAAGAAGCAGTCAATGAGCTGTGCTGTATATTGGAGTATGGCCTTCAGTTGACATCCCAAACAGAAACAGACCTGCCTATTGCTGCTAAGTCACCACTGCATTAATCTTTTATGAAGCTGGTTCATTTCAAGCCACTATGGTGTCAGTCATCCGTACACCAATGCATCGAGTAGGTCACTGCTGCCTTGTTTACCAGGCAACGCTTTTGTCACTTTCTGAATGGAATAGAGGAAACAAACTGGAGAAGGACCTGCACTTCTCCCAGTATGGCCTCCAAAACAAATATGTGGAGAACTAGTCTTTGTAGTAGGTAATTTGATACAGGTCGGCTGGGCCGTCATCAGTGTGAATTCTCTGCTGATGTTTATATGCAGCCTTCTCCTTTGAAATAAGAGTCTTTCAGCTTTGGGAAGTAAAAGGGCATCTAAAGAGCAGCCTGGATTTCAGCTGGTATGAAACAGTCACACAATTGGCCATCTCTTGCTTTACTCTAGCTCTATTTGGAGGATTTTTCTTTGTCCCAAAATTTGCCACTTTACTCAGGAGCACAATCTCCAATTAAACTTATTGGCTCTTTTCCCTACAGCAGACAGTTTTTGGAGCTCCTGCAGCCATGCTGTCCATTAAGTCCCCCTCTGTAAAAAAAAATGCTGCCTCCCTTTAAGAACGCAGCAGTCATTTAAGTTCCTGCATACGAGCATAGACAATTTTTTAGCCCTTATGTGTTAAGCAAGCAGCTGAGCAGAGATAACTGTTCTTCTGCTGAAAAACTGTTATTAGAAACGTAGAAACATAGAAGATAGGAGCAGGAGTAGGCCATTCGGCCCCTCGAGCCTGCTCCGCCATTCAATGAGATCATGGCTGATCATCCAAATTCAGTACCCTGTCCCTGCCTTCTTCCCATATCCCTTGATCCTTTAGCCTTAAGAAATATATCTAACTTCTTCTTGAATATATTTAATGAATTGGCCTCCACTGCCTTCTGTGGTAGAGAATTCCACAGGTTCACCACTCTCTGGGTGAAGTAATTCTTCCTCATCTCAGTCATAAATGGCTTACCCCTTATCCTTAGACTGTGACCTCTGGTTCTGGACTCCCCGGCCATCGGGAACATCCTTCCTGCATCTAGTCTGTCTAGTCCTGTTAGAATTTTATAATTTTCAATGAGATCCCCTCTCATCCTTCTAAACTCCAGTGAGTATAAGCCCAATCGACCAATCTCTGCTCATACGTCATTCCTGCCATCACAGGTATCAGTCTGGTGAATCTTCGCTGCACTCCCTCCATGGCAAGAGCATCCTTCCTCAGATAAGGCAACCAAAACTGCACACAATACTCAAGATGTGGTCTCACCAAGGCCCTGTACAATGGCAGCAAGACATCCTTGTTCCTGTACTCGAACCCTCTCGCTACGAAGGCCAACATACCATTTGCCTTCTTAACCGACTGCTGCACCTGCATGCTTACCTTCAGCGACTGCTGCACAAGGGCACCCAGGTCTCGTTGCACCTCCCCTTCTCCCAATCTATTGCCGTTCAGATAATAATCTGCCTTCCTGTTTTTACCACCAAAGTGGATAACCTCGCATTTATCCACATTATACTGCATCTGCCATGCTTCTGCCCAATCACCCAACCTGTCCAAATCATACTGGAGTTTCTCGGCATCCTCCTCACAGCACACATGCCCACCCAGCTTTGTGTCATCTGCAAACTTGGAGATATTACATCTAGTTCCCTTGTCTAGATCATTTATATATATTGTGAATAGCTGGGGTCCTAGGACTGATCCCTGCGGTACCCCACTAGTCACTGCCTGCCACTCGGAAAAAGACCTGTTTATTCCAACTCTTTGCTTCCTGTCTGCCAACCAGTTCTCTATCCAAGTCAGTACCTTGCCCCCAATCCCATGTGCCATAACTTTACACGCTAAACTTTTATGCGGGACCTTAGAGAAAGCCTTCTGAAAGTCCAAATACACCACATCCACTGGTTCTCCCTTATCTATTCTACCAGTTACATCCTCAAAAAATTCCAGTAGATTAGTCAAGCACGATTTACCTTTTGTAAATCCATGTTGACTTTGTCCGATCCTGTCACTGTTTTCCAAGTGCTCTGCTATTACATCTTTTATAGTGGACTCTAGCATTTTCCCCACTACCGATGTCAGGCTTACCAGTCTATAATTGCCCGTTTTCTCTCTACCACCTTTTTTGAATAGTGGGGTAACATTAGCTACCCTTCAATCCATGGGAACTGTTCCAGAGTCTATCGAATTTTGGAAGATGACCAGTGTAGAAAATACAAGGGGTGTTTTTGGTATAATGGGGTTATTGTATCTGGCCAGTCAGAAGTATCTGAGCTGCTCCAGAGCCCCGTGCGGTTTCGAATCGCTCCCCTTTTCTGTTTCTGACCACTGGACTTATTTCAGTAGCGATGTAGATACAACGAGACTCGTGGTTGGGTGCAAGGAAGACCAGTATTTATTGAAAATAGGAATAAATTGAAAATAATGATGAATACAGCACTCTTTTACTTAATACAGCATACCTTTGCTTAACACAGCACATCTTTGCTTAATACAGCACACCTTTACTTAGTACAGCCAATTTGATACCTGGGTTTTTAAGGTATATTCCACCCAGGTTTTCTTTAATCAAAAAAAATAATCTTCGGGGCCTGTAGAAATTTTCCGAAATTCTTGCGAACCTTGCACCAGCAATGCATCTACTATTTCTAGGGCCACTTCCTTAAGTACCCTAGGATGTAGATTATCAGGCCCTGGGGATTTATCGGCCTTCAATCGCATCAATTTCCCTAACACCATTTCCCTACAAATACTGATTTCTTTCTGTTCCTCCCTCTCATTAGATCCTATATTCCCGACATCTCTGTGAGGTTATTTGTGTCCTCCTTTGTGAAGACAGAACCAAAGTATGTATTTAATTTGTCTGCCATTTCTTTGTTCCCCCTTATAAGTTCCCCTGTTTCTGACTGCAAGGGACCTACACTTGACTTCACCAATCTTTTTCTCTTCACTTATCTATAAAAGCTTTTACAGTCAGTTTTTATGTTCCATGCAAGCTTACTCTCATGCTCTATTTTCCCCCTCTTAATTAATTATTTTGTCCTTCTTTGCTGAATCCTAAACTGCTCCCAATCAGGTTTACTGCTTTTTCTGGCCAATTCATAGGCCCTCTCCTTGGACCTTATGCTATCCCTAATTTCCCTTGTTAGCCACGGTTGAGTCACCTTTTTTGTTTTATTTTTATGCCATACAGGGATGAACAAATTCTGTAGTTCATCCATGCAATCTTTGAATGTTTGCCATTGCCTATCCACCGTCAACCCTTTGAGTAACATTCCCCAAACAATCCTACCCAACTCGCGCCTCATACCATCGTAGTTTCCTGTATTTAAATTCAGGACCCGAGTCTCTGAGTCAACTACTTCACTCTCCATCTTAATGAAGAATTCTATCATATTATGATTGCTCTGACCCAAGGGGCCTCGCACAACAAGATTGCTAATTAATCCTTTCTCATTACATAATACCCAGTCTATTGTTTTATAGTTTTTTTAATTTGAAAGTGTAGCTTTGTTTTAATTCTATAAGCACTCCTTCACTTATGAATTATTATTGATTTGATCAGACCACAGCGGTAATTCTATGAGTGCATGCTGTCATCTTCATATACTATTTTGTACTGCATGGATTTGACTTCACTTTTGAGAATGAATGTCACTGATAAAAAATTGTTTTGTAATAACATCACCAGAACATCCACAAACTGTGCACCAATTTTACTTCAATTACCTTATGTGTGGTGCAAATAGTATGAGGAGCTGTGTTTCATGATCAATATCTCACTCTTAGCACATACTATAAATCATTTTCAATGCTCAGGCAGCAATGCTTAGTAGCTTTAGTCCTTAACGTACATTCTTTATTTGTCTCAGATGTATGTTAATGTTCAATCATGTGAGCCTTTATTTTATCATGCTTAGAAATGGAGCATCAGGATTGTTTTATGGTTCTGTGATATCTTATAATCCCTGTTGCCAGATAAATTGCTAGGCAACATGATGTCACGTTGCACTGTAGTAATTTTTGCTGCAAATGCCTGAAATGCATTATTCCTTGTTGTTAAGTTAGATAATATCATAATAATCTGTCCACTTGATCAACACATACTTTCATCATCCTTCATCCCATCATCATTCGATGTAATATTTACAAGAGCATCTAATGCATTGACTTAGATTGGGATGAAAAGCCTCTCTCTTAGATATAGAGATTGCATTTAATTACTAAATTGCAATATGTTTGTTGATATGGCCTTATTAACAGTGTTGCATCTCATATTACAATGATAACCAGTGGCTAATTCCTTTTAATGAAGTTGAAATAATGTTGCTAATAATGCAAATGAGTCCAAGTCCTTTAACGGGCAATATTTTCACTCCCTGTACAGTTCAGGTTGGAGGCAAAACAAACATCAATGAGCGCAGGGTAGTTAGGAAGCTATTTGGGGCTGGATTTTAATGTACAGAAGCGCGTGGGTTTGTGAGCGGGTCGGGGGGTTAAAACCGGCGATATTAACAGCGCATCAGGAAGCAGGCTCCAACCCACTGACCACTGACTTCCGGTTCGGGTTTTACTGCAGTGCATTAGGCTGCATGCAAGCAACCCCCTCGGGAGTGGCGGGTTGCCAATTAACATATGTTAATCGCCCAATTAGGGCGATATTGACATGGGTTTTTAACTTTAACTTTGGGTCCACGGGTTTCCTGGGCTTCCTGGAACTCGCTAGTGAAAGCACGGCGAGAACACAGCAGCAATTGAGGGGGCTGAAGCAATCTCGGGAAAATATGCCATTAAGTGCTGCTTTCTTACCTGTTTGTGGGAAAGGGTTTTTTCACAATGCTTGTGCGGTGAGTTTACTTTACACACTTTGGAGGTGTCATCTACACTTTGGAGGTTTGGAGGTCTGATCTGCACTTTGGAGCGCTGATGTATCAGGTCAACATGGGTGCCATTTATGCTGCCTTAGACTGGACCTCAGATGAGGACCAAGATGACCAGCAACAGCAGCAGCAACAGTACCAGCAACAGTACCAGCAACAGCGGCAGCAGCAGTCTGCTGGTCACAGATCTGTAGCTCCACAGGAGAGAGGGGAACAGCAGAGAGGTGCAGCTCGCAGGAGGCCATACTGGCACACAGGGTCTACAGGCAGAGGATAAGCTTCCTCGACATCTCTGAACACTTGTGTCTCAGGAGGCTCAGGGTGTCGCATAAGGTGGTGGCAGACATTTGCAGCTTGCTGGAAGAAGACCTGCTGCCAACTGTACCTGGTGGCCATGCTTTACCAGTGGCTGTCAAAGTCACCACCACCTTCAACTTTTTTGCATCTAGATCCTTCCAGGGCTCTGCCGGAGACATTTGCAGGATCTCCTGGTTAGTGGCCCACAAATGCATAAGACAGGTGACTGATGGCTTGTTTGCCAGGGCCAGCAATTATGTCAATTTTGCCTACGATGGCGCCAGTCAGAATGAGCGGGCACTCAGATTTGTGGCTCTGGCTGGCTTCCCAGGGCAGGGCATCATCGACTGCATACATATGGCAATTAAGGCACCCATAGAACACCCAGGAGTGTTCATCAACTGCAACGGCTTCTACTCCATCAATGTGCAGCTGGTGTGCAACCACAAAAAGATATTTATGCAGGTGTACGCAAGAATCCCCGGCAGCTGCCATGATGCTTTCATTCTGTGGCAGTCCACCCTCCCAGACATCTTTGCACCTGAAGCAGAGTTACCAGTTGGCTGCTCGGAGACAAGGAATACCCACTTAAAATGTGGCTGATAACACTTCTCAGAAACCTGACGAATGAGGCACAGGAGCACTACAATGAATGCCATATCATACCAGTTGTGTGATTGAACAGGCCAGTGGCATGCTGAGGATGCACTTCAGGTACCTGGACAGATCTGGAGGTGTCCTTCAGTACGCACCAGCCAGCGTTTCGAGAATGGTCGTGGTGTGCTGCGCTCTGCACAACATTGTCCAGTAGCGAGGTTTGGACCTGCAGGAGGAACTAGGCACACAGCACAGTGCGTCTTTGGGGGATTTCGAGGAGCAGGAGGAGGATGAAGAAGATGAGGAGGAGGAAGATGAGGAAGCAGAAGGTGATGTGGGCAATGCACCACCAGCGGTGCACATTGCTGCCTGGGATGCCCTGATTATTGCGAGGTTCACTTAGGTTCCATCTTACAATCACATGCAAAAACCATTTTTGCTGCCCCCCGCCGCCCCCCCACCCCACCACCACCAATCCCCCCAATGCCACTAACACAAAGCAGTCCTGCAAACAACTGCAGGTCTTCCCAATTATCATCAAACAACCTAAAAGGTCACCTGCCAACCAGCAACCAAGAGTGGGCAACACGGGAAAGTGGTGCAAAATAATAATATTTATGTGCAACAAATGAACAGATGAGACTTAACAGTACAAAATGTGTAACACACCCATGTGCATACCCTTGTGCAACTACAAATCTTTACTCTTCCTTTTCCTAATGCTTCCATGTGGTGCAACCCCTGTGGCTTCAGCAGAGGGTGAGGCAGGCTACTCACATCCCTGCTCTAACTGTTGAGTTGCTTTTGGCTGACATCCTTTGGGTTTTGGAACCTGTGAGGGCATCGCCAAACACTGCTCCACCTGCACCTGTACGGGGGCAGACTTGGCCAATGGGACATGAGGCAGCATGTCAGGTACTGACTGAGGGTGAGGGCAAACGGGTGAGAAGTGGAGTCCTCACTTCCATGTCTCCTTTTGCCATCATCCCTCTCATGGCCCACCAGTACTTCCCTGCTACCACTGTGCTTGAGAACAGTTTGATGCAGATCAGTGGGGCACTGAAAGGCCAAAGCTAGGGTATCGTTCATCCTATTTAAGGTGACATCCAGAGTGTGCAAACCCTTGTTGAATGCCTGCATGCACTTGTGCGATTCCCGCATTTGATGCTCCATGCAGTTGGCCAGTCTATCCATGGAAAAAGACATCATCGCAATGGCCTGCGATAGCATCCCACTCATGCCTGAGGTGGACTCTTCCAATCTCTCTGCAATCATGCACAATGCGATTGGAATGCCTGTCAGTACATCGCACAATCTCTGCTGCTGTTCAATAATTACCCTCTTTGTTGATGGCCCCCGGGATATAGCATCTGCGTCCAGCTGGGCAGAGCTTGGAGAGGCTGCGCCCTCTGACGTGGACTGTCTACTGCTGTCCCTGACTCCACCATCTGCTCTTGCTCGCTTGTGAATTGCGAGTCACTGTGTAAAAACCCATCTCTCTAACTAGTCCCACCGAAGTGTGAGTATCTGAGCTGGTGCGTGGTCTGCATGAGTCCTGTGACGGTGCACCCACAGACGAATTGAGCTTCTCTGAGGAGTCGGCGGCGATGATGATCTCGACCACCTCCTGCTGGATGTATGAAGGCCCTGTGGGAGATAAAAGACATGAATGAGTACGGTCAAGTTAAGTACATGATCATATTTCACTCGCTGTTGACATCAGATCAACATGACTGAGTGTTGTATGCCATGTGGCTGTCTGATATTTAATTCTGCCCCCAGGTAGCTGGGAGGCCCCCATCTCCAGCGGCCAGGCACACCGAGACTCTGCTGATCTCCAGCATCCCCTCCTCTGTAGCTGTTAGTTGCGAGATGGCTGGAGGGCCACCTCTGGTTCTCTGCCTCTCCCTGGTGTTCTGTGCTCTCTTCTCCTGCAAGGAAGGAAACAAGAGACCTATGAGTGAGAGTAATGGTATGTGTTCACCTGATGGATGGAGAGCATTTGTTGAGGGTGACTATGTGGGAGAGGCATGACATTGCATAAGGATAAGGGTGAGTACCAGTGGTGGATGGATAAATGGGGATGTGAGGAACTGCACACACAGAGAGGGATAGGTCCATCTGCAAAGTAAGTTGATGTGAGGACTGATGTGCTGCAGTAGGCCTGAGAAGACAGAGTGAGGGCGTTGGGGTGATACGCACATCAGGTATAGGTGAATGTGCCATTGCTCTCACCTTTCCTGTCCTGCTTAGGTCATTGAACCATTTCCTACACTGGATCCAAGCGCGTAGCACCACGCTCCTGCTGCTGACCTCTTGTGCCACCTCCAACCTTGCCTTCTTGGTTTCCCAGCCAGCTTCTTCCTCCTGTTGTTAGGGAACAGTATCTACCTCTGGGCCCTCACAACCCCCAGCAGCACATCCAGGGAGGTGTTGCTGAAGCAGGTCGCAGGTCTACCTTCCATGGCAACACTTCTTTCTCTCTCCTTCCTAACTCCAGCTGCTTCAACGTGCATGTTTGGATTGTCGCTTTAAATACTGGAGTTGAGATTGCATCATGTGGGACATCATCACGTCCGTTGACGCTAATTAGGTGGGAAATTCAGATGTTAATGAAGTGGTTGCATTGAAAAGCCACTGACAGAAGCGCTTCAGATATTTCGGGTTTCCCACACGCTATCAGGACCCCCCGCTCCCAGCGCGTCTGCGCAATAAAATGCAGCCCTTAGTGCCTTAACAGCTCTAGCAATTGTTGTAAAAGCAGCTAAGGAGAGTTCCAGCAGCAAATATGACAGTCAGCTAGTTACACGAAAACTAAGGGCCACTGAGCCTTGTGCACAGAAGGAGATGACACAATATGGCAACGTGGTTATTTGCCTGATCTTTATTGTGCTGAATTATTATAACATTAGCGAATTTATGGTCATGAAAACTCCTGTGATTAGGAATCATCCATCGGAGGGTCGGGAAATCCGGTACTGCTGCAGGATCTAAAGGCCAGTAGCAACTTAAAGGGGCAAACATGGTGATTTGCAGATTTTCAAGACAGCAACCTTTTTTTAGAAAAACAAATGTCTGTAAGGAGACCAGGAGAGCAAGGGATGGCTCATTTCTTGAATGAAATCGTTGAGGTGCTCCTGGTGGGAATGTGACAGAAAAGTGAGGCCCTCTTTGGCAGTGAATTCCACAGGATTCCAAGAGCAGCATCTTGGGACCTTCTTTTCCAGAGCCTCCATGTTGGTGCCTATTTACAGGGCAAGGTTGAGCATTATGTAGCAAAGAATCTGATGCTGCTTGTGAGAACCATTAAGTTAACTTCACACAGGGGATCTTCTCTTAACTTGGAAATTTGCCGACTGCACTAATGGTGCAATCTACACAGCATGAGTGAGCAGGAGCAAGCGATGCTGGCAGAGGAGGAGGCGACCTGCTGTCTGAAGGGTCTCTACTCAAGCTCTGCTGCAGGATGCCCTCAGATCTATCCAGGCACTTCAAGCACTGCTTCAACATGTCAACAGTGTGCTTGGTGACAACATTTTGAATGCCACAACATCATTATTCCTCTGTCCTGGGTTGGGTTTGTCATATACCACAAAGGTCTCATGAACCATGGCTACAGAGGATAGTCTTGATTGTTGAGGGGACAACCGTATGTTTAGCTTTCTAGGTTAAATATTTATGGGACGAGGAACTGCCTTAAAATAAAGATATTGCCGTGATTTTCCTTACATTGGCGGGTCCGTGGCGGATGACGTCGCTGGCGGGTCCCGGCCTTCGACATGAATTTCCCCTGATTGAGCTTGTCTGCCCAGCGAGTTTCCCAGCCAATTGAAGGAAGCGGGTCTGATGACGTTATTTAAAGACGTGTCATCAGCCGATTTCCTTAAAGGGACCATGCGCAAATTGATTTTAGCAGTTGTGCTGTCAGTGTTCTACAGCATTGAGGTGCTGCAGACACTGACAAGCACTGCACAGAGGTGCATGGCTGCACCCAGGCTCCCCCAGCACACAGGGAGGTTCTTTTCCCTTCCAATGGGCAGAAGAGACCTCCCCAGGAGACCAACGCAGCCTGGTTGCACATTGCACAGGAGGACACAGGCAGGGATGTGGTCAGGAGAACCAGGCTGCAGTGGCGCAAACCTTTCAATGATCTTAGTAGATCACGAAATGTTACTGCAAAGCCACACTCAACCTCATCCTGCTGTGCCGCTCATCACATCCCCATCATTCTGCCTTCCCTACCCTACTCCTGCACATCTTTACTCACACCAACTTACCTTGCACCTCCACCTATCCCTCTCTATCTACCTTATCACTTGCCCATCTCACTAGCCACCCCTCACACTCACCCTCATCCTAGTGCAATCATACCAACTAACAACACACAAGGGTAGGCACTTGAGTGTTTTAGCCAATGTTCATGTGAAGTTACTGTTAATGTGCTGCCAAATATTGAAATATTTATTTTCAACACTTGCATTCTTGGACAGATTTGTGTGCACCTTTGGAAGTGGCTTAGTGAGTTGCACTGAATGGTGAGACATAACGGTACCTCCCACAATGCAACGGTACCTCCCGCAATGCTGATGAGTGTGAAAGGAATGGCTTGGGCATTGTAGGAATGCTTTACATTGTTGCCAACCTGGTGCATCATGTGGCAGCCAGGGTGTGCAGCATCAAGTGAAGTAAATGTGGCCATGGTGAGGCCATCCCGGGCATCCCAGGCAGCAATGTGGTCAGGTGCTGATGCCCTTATTCCAGTGCAGCATCAGGTGATTGCGGAGCAGGTTGGTGTGGTTGTTGGTGCTGCTGGTGTGCCTGGTGATGCTGGTGTTGGGGCTGATCATGGTCAGATTCTGAGGACCAAGGTGAGAGAGTATAAAGTGTACTCATGCTGATGGAATAGATAGCAAGTGAAGTAAAAATGACAGAAGCGATCTGCCAATGGTGGGAGAGGTAAAGAGGTCAGACTGGATGGAGACTTGTGTAAAGACTTGCAGCATTCTGAATCTGTAGAGGAAATGCAGTTTAGAGAAGTGGTTAAGAGAACATTTCCCAATCAGCTGGGGGCTTTGATTTGACATTTGAAGCTGTCAACTCATCAGTTGATTCAATGTCAAGTGACTTCCCACCGCAGCTTCATAGACGAGGTCTAGGCACAGCCGGAAACCAATGGGCGACCTGTCAAGTTCAAAAAGCTGGGAAAAAAAGCATTGTTAAGTGGCTGTAAACAAGCCACTAATTATTTGAATTGGGACCGCACCACTGCCTGTCAGGTCTGCTCAACACTGACAACCCGACATTGAAAAATGCAGGTGTGCGTGTTTTGACAGTGGTTTCCCAACCCCCTGTCAATCATTTTAAATTTCACAGCTGACCCGCCACCAATCGGATTCACTGTGCACCAGAAAAATCATGGACATTGTGATAGCTGCCTGGGAAGCCCTTATTGACTTGTATAATCTGGTACTGATGGTTGTAAATGGCCTGAACTTGCAGGGAGTGCACTTCTTTCACAGACTCACATACAATTACATAGAAGTTACAACATGGAAATAGGTCGATCAGCTCAACCAGTTGGCAACCTGCGCAGGGAGACAGAGGAAAGGGAAGTAAGGATAGAAGCAAAAGACAGGAAGGAGAAAAGCAAAAGTGGAAGGCAGAGAAATCAAGGGTGTAAATCAAACAGGGCCACAGTACATAATAATTCTAAAAGGACGAAGAGTGTTAAAAAATTAAGCCTGAAGGCTTTGGGGGAAAAATTCAGCTGGTTTGCGCCTCCCATTAGCGCCTTAAGAGGGTGCTAATGGGGCGCAAAGCAACTAGCACCCGGGCGCGGCGATATCTGTGCTGCTCACGAAATTGACCCGACATTTTGCGGCGGCGCTAAACAATACCGCCCGATCTCCTGCGCACACAGATCTTGACGTCATTCGAGAGTGCAACGCCCTTGTGACGCCCTGGGATGGAAATTGAGTGGCGCCCCCCTCCTTTCCGCCTGGCACAACCAGCGACAGGTAGGCTGGAATGCTTCCCAGTCACTGTGGGGCTGGGGGGGGGCGCTATTTAAAGGGGGCCTCTTCCTGGCTTTTGTGTGGTAGCCATTTTTGCACCACTCGTTCTGAGAGAGAGAGAGAGAGAGAAAGAGAGAGAGAGACAAAGAGAGAAAGAAAGACTTCTGCATTGAGTCAACGCTATCTGAGCTAGTTTTGGCTTCTGACCATAACTTTGCAGGTACTTTGGTTTTCGACCTTCATAACTTTGATTGCCTAGATACTATGGGGGCTGCAATGGATGGGGATGTCATCCTTCTCCGTCACATTCGGAGGGCACAGAGATGCAGAGAGAGAGTGGCAATCATGGCCAGATGGAGAAGGGCCAACAGGCCTCTGTACAGGAGACCTTACCCTCCCAGAGTTTTTTTGCCAACAGTTCTCCTACATTAATATGTCTGAGGAGCAGTGTTTACGAAGGCTGCGCTTCAGCAAGGAGGTGGTCACTGAGCTCTGCCACCTGCTTCAGCCAGATCTGCAGCCTCAACTGAGGAGCAGGATTTCTCTGTCGGTGGCAGTGAAGATAATAGTGGCTCTCAGCTTTTATGCCACCGGCTCATTTCAATCAGCTACTGGGTACATCACCAATATCTCCCAGTTCGCGGTGCATTGCTGCGTCCGTCAGGTCACAAATGCCCTCTTTAAAAGGAGACGAGAGTACACCTCTTTCCCCATGACCCCGAACAAGCAGCATGAACGCGCAATGGGCTTTGCGATGATAGCAGGCTTCCCCATGGTGCAGGGCGCCATTGACTGCACACATGTGGCTTTGCGTGCGCCGCAATAGAATGCCGAGGATTTCCGCAACCGAAAGGGCTTCCATTTCTTAAACGTTCAGTTGGTCTGTGACCACAGACAGCTGATACTCGCTGTCAATGCCCACTTTCCTGGCAGCAGCCACGATGCCTTCATCCTGCGCCAGACTTCTGTGGCAGACCTTTTCCAGGCACCGCATCACCCAGGTGGTTGGCTTCTCGGGGACAAGGGATATCCTCTGCGCACCTGGCTGATGACACTGCTCCATACGCCCAACACCCCTGCTGAGCTGTGATACAATGAGAGCCATCAAGCTACCAGGAACATCATTGAGCACACAATCGGCGTGCTCAAGCAACGGTTCCGCTGTCTGGACCATTCTGGAGGAGCCCTTCAGTACTCGCCTGAGCGAGTCTCCCACTTCATTGTTGTGTGCTGCATGCTGCATAACCTTGCAATCCTCAGGACCCAGCCAATGCCACCAGGCATTGGAGCACCACCAGAGGAAGAAGAGGAAGAGGAGGAGGGAGATGAGGAGGATGATCATCAGCAGCACCAAGGCGGGAGGGAGGCACACAATGTACAAAGTGGAAGGGCCGTCCGTCAAAGGCTCATAGCAAGTCGCTTCTAGGCCCCTCCTGAGGAAATGGCTTCTGCCATTCAAACAACCTGAATGAAACCATCACGCAACCCCTAAGCTGGTCAAGGCAACAATGATTGCAAAGACCAAACATGTACATTTTGAATACAGAAACTTATTTATTTTATAAACTCTGCGTGTCTCATTTCCGCAGGACAAACTAATAGAAAGAAACACAAAAAAAAACAGACATTAACATAACTGGCTCTCACAACCTGGAGACAATGTCCAAAACAGTTACAAAAAATTTGACCACAAACCTCATCCTTTAATAAAACAATGAACAACATTTTGTCACACCTCCTACTTTTTTCCCATCGAGGGTGATCTGCTTCCCTTGCGAAATTCTCCCCTTCCCACCCTGCAGCTCCTCCGTAATGGGTCCCCAGTGGCTGGAGCAAGGCTGGTGGAAGGCTGCTGATTGTCACAACCTGAGACTGCAGATGCACTTGAAGGACGGCCTCGGCCAGCTCTGGGCCTGGAGGGCCCGGCTGCAGACTGCACCAACTCTGCATGGGCGGCAGCAGTCTGTCCTACAGGTGGTGGCAAGTGCAGTGGAGAAGTGACAGTGGTGGCAGCAGGAATGCTGTCATCTTAAGAGAGGACAGCACCTCTCAGCTTGACCGACACACTGGCACTCCCACGGGGCAGCACTTCAGCAGCCGGAGCAATCTGCTGGAGCAATGATTGCTGGCCTGCTGCGGCGCGGTGAGAACCCCGGGGAAATGTGTCTGAAACAGCGAGGATGGCAGCAGTCAGTGCTCACGTGGCCTCAATCTGCATCTGCATGAGGGCAGCCAGTGACTGCATTGCAGCACTAAGCATTTGCGTGGCATCCGCCTGTGCTACAGCAAAGTGCTCCACATTCCTTGCCAGTGATTCAATGGATTCAGGCACCCTTGCCACTGCAGCCATGAGCTCAGTGTGCCTGTGCTCCGCCTAGGCGCTTATTTCAGCGAGGACCTGCTCCTCCTCTGCGTCCAGTGCAGCAGGACTCGATGGCATACTCTCCCTCCGGGGAGAAGGCCCCTGCGCTTCCCCACCTCCATCGCGTTGCTGCAGCCCGCTGGGTCCTGGAGCTTCACCCTCATCAGACCATTCCCCCCTGCTCCCCTCCAGGGAAGGCATGTTCCCACTGTGGGCATGGGTTTCCTTGGGAGAGGGTGGCACTGATGTTCCAGCTTCCTCTTCCTCCTCGCCTTCAGCTTGACTCCAACTGGCAACTTGAGGGCCCGTCTCCTCACCTGGTGAATCACCATCTAAAAGCAGGGAGGTACAAGAGTGGCTTTAGCGTGAGGACAGGGTGGCAGCAAGGGAGGCATGAGTGCAGCGGTTTAGTGATTTGGATTGAAAGTGTCAAAAGCTGGTGTTGTGAGGGACAAGTGGAAGGACAAAGGACAAAAAGGTGATGACATTACCATTGCTGTCCAGAACGGGGTCGGCATCTCCAGTGGCAACAGGACCAATCACCCGGCTTGCCACAATCCTGTGGAAATGCTCCTCAAGATCGCTGAGGGGTTGCAGCTGAGGCCGCCCTCCACCAGTCCATTGCTGCTGGCTCCTATTATGAGACAGCTTGGCCTGCAAGAAAAAAGACGGCGTCTGAGTAAATATATAGCCATGGTCTTGCCTGAAATGCCTCCCATAGATGAATAGCCCTTACTGTATGCAAAGTGTAGGATTCGCAAAATTGGACTTTATATTAATAAGGGTCAAGTGGCAGAAGAGGCCATGATTTTAAAGACTGTTTTAAAAGAAATCCAGAAAAAGGGGCATACAAAATGGCCGCCATACCATGTGACCAGCTTATTGGGACACTTTAAAATGGTTCCTGCGCAACCTCAGACAGCTTTGTGGATTCAACCTAAAGCAAGTTCTGGAAGCTGTTTCTGAGCGAACGAAACCAGACCCACACGTATGCATATGGATTAGATGCAGATCCAGTCAAGATCGGCCTGGAGACAGAGGCCATCAAAATGTTGACCCAGACAAAAGGGGACAATTTCATATTCATGAGAACAGCACCCAGGACTAGATAACGAGATCAGCAGGACATTAAAAACAATGAAGGTAATTCCAGACCAGAGATGGGCCTTTACCGGCCGTTTAAGACATTTTAAAATATAATAACTACCCCGCTGTGCTCCCAGCCCGCCAAAAGTTAAACAAAGACTAACCTGATTTTGGGCGGGAGGCGGAAGTTTCTAGAAGAAAGGTATATCTGGAAGACTTTTCGGCAGTTGAAGCAAGCTTGCAGCTTGAGCTCAGACGGAAGACACACTCAGAAGAAGAAGCAGGCACTCGCAGGAGGAAGAAGAAAGCCAACATCGAGAAGGCCATCTCGAAGCCGGCGTCCCGCACCGGGGAAACACATCGGGAGATCATCGACCATCCCCGGGCCGTTGCCGGAACGAGAGGACATCGACCCAACTTGGGAGAAGAGACAAAAAAATAAAAACCCCAAGAGAAGAAACCTTCCAGCCACCCCGGCTTGGGAGAAGAGAGAAAAGGAAACTGAAGAAGCGATGGGAGCCAGCCCAAGGCTCCTCTAACCAGGGTCAAGCCGACGATCCTCGACCCCGCCGACATCCAGGCCAGCCGGTGTCCAGCCGCCCCCGACCCCCACCTCAGGAGAGAGGTGTGGCGTAGCTCGCAATGGCCCCATGATCCACGTGGAGATGAAACGCCTGAAAGGACCAAACACAGACTCGATTTCAAAACCTTGCACTTCCTAGTGGGATTGGTGAGCATGTTTCTGGCCCTTCACAATCAGATCTAGATAGGTTTAATAAGGGGGTGGATTTAAGGGTACAATTAACATGAGTTGTTGTCCCTCGATGTTCCGTGTGTTTCCTTATTTCATGATGATCTGTGTAGAGTATAAGATGCCTGTATTTGCCTTAGTTAGTACTGTGTCGTTATGATTTGCTTGTGTGTTTTTTTTCCCTCCCATGTACTCCCTTATCTGCTTGCATTGGATTTGATATTTTTCCTTATGCAATAAAATTTCATTTTGTTTCATCAAACTTGGTCTACACGAGTTTTCCCTACATTGTAGTTCCTGCCCCTAAGTCCAGAGTATAGAATCTAAGGGGCGAGTGGGTCGAACCACTCAAGGTTTTACTGTGCAAGAGAGAGAGGCCTCTAGAGAGAGAAACCTCAGGGAAATCTCTCAAGGAAAACCCCTTACAAAAGTGTGGAATGTGCGTGTGTGTTTGATGAAAGGGCCATCAGTGTTGGATGAGTGTTGGGCATTGGGGCTTTTAAGACCCTCTGGCCATAAAGTGAGGTTGAGATGGAGGGATGGAGAGGTTTTGAAAAAAAGGCACTCACCCTGACGACCTGAGTGAGGTCGTTGAACTTTTTCCTACATTGGAGATGGGTCCTAGGCACCATGCTGCTTGAGGTGACTCTCTGAGCCACCTCCCTCCACACTCTTCTATACTCGCGTGGCAAAGGCCTCCTGCCACTCTCTGGGTACAGAATGGATCTTCTGCGCTCCACCGCGCCAACCAGAGCCTCCAAGGCCCGCTCGCAGAAGCGCTGTGCTCGCTCCCTAGTCCTCTCCATAGTGTTTGGCTGCAAGATTTGGCCACAGGTCTTCCCAGGCCAAGATTCAAGGCTCCAATGAGCAGGGTGTGGCCGCAGAGCAAGATCGACCCTCCTCTTTAAGAACTGACTGGCGCCAGTGTGTCTGTGTTCAATCGTTAACTGGCAGCACCTGCGCTGCGCCCGCCCTCTGAGGTAGCGCCTCGCACCTCGGCCTTAGTGCCTTAAGAGAGGTGTGTAGCACCTGATTTAGCGCTCCAATCACCTCCAGGGGCGATAAAAGCCAAGTTTACCGTCGGAGGCGATAATTAGCGCCTGGCGCTAAACTTTGCGCACGGCCGCTAATGGCGCCCCAAACAGGGCTATACCAAATTTCTTCCCCTTTGTGTCTTAATGCGAGGAGCATTTGTAATAAGGTGGATGAATTAGCTGCGCAAATAGATGTAAACGGATATGATATAATTGGGATTACGAAGAAATGGTTCCAAGGTGACCAAATCTGGGAATTCAACATCCAGGGGTATTCAATATTCAGGAAGGATAAGCAAAAAGGAAAAGGAGGTGGGATAGCATTGCTGGTTAAAGAGGAGATTAACACAACAGTAAGGAAGGATATTAGCTCTGATAATGTGGAATCTGTATGGGTAGAGCTGAGAAATACCAAGGGGCAGAAAATGTTAGTGGGAGTTGTATACAGACCCCCAAACAGTAATGCTGAGGTTGGGGATGGCATTAAATGGGAAATTAGTGACCCGTGCAATAAGGGCACAGCAGTTATCATGGGTGACTTTAATCTACATATAGATTGGGCTAACCAAATTAGTAACAATACCATGGAGGAGGAATTCCTAGAGAGTATACAGGATGGTTTCCTGGGCCAATATGTTGAGGAACCAACTAGAGATCAGGCCATCTTAGACTGGGTATTATGTAATGAGAAAGGATTAATTGGCAATCTTGTTGTGTGAGGCCCCTTGGGGAGGAGCGATCATAATATGATAGAATTCTTCATTAAGATGGAGAGTGAAGTAGTTGACTCAGAGGCTAGGGTCCTGAATATAAATAAAGGAAATTATGATGGTGTGAGACGCGAGTTGCCTAGGATGGATTGGGGAATGTTACTTAAAGGGTTGACGGTGGATAGGCAATGGCAAACATTTAAAGATTGCATGGATGAAATACAACATTTGTTCATCCCTTTTTGCATAAAAATAAAACAAAAAAGGTGACTCAACCATGGCTAACAAGGGAAATTAGGGATAGCATAATATCCAAGGAGAGGACATATAAATTGGTCAGAAAAAGCAGCAAACCTGAGGATTGGGAGCATTTTAGAAATCAGCAAAGGAGGACAAAGGGATTAATTAAGAGGGGGAAAATAGAGTATGAGAGTAAGCTTGCACGGAACATAAAATCTGTCTGTAAAAGCTTCTATAGATATGTGAAGAGAAAAAGATTGGTGAAATCAAGTGTAGGTCCCTTGCAGTCAGAAGCAGGGGAATTTATAATGGAGAACAGAGAAATGGCAGACCAATTAAATACATACTTTGGTTCTGTCTTCACAAAGGATGACACAAATAACCTTCCAGAGATGTCGGGGAACATAGGGGCTAATGAGAGGGAGGAACTGAATGAAATCAGTATTTGTAGGGAAATGGTGTTAGGGAAATTGATGGAATTAAAGGCCGATAAATCCCCAGGGCCTGATAAGCTACATCCTAGGGTACTTAAGGAAGTGGCCCTAGAAATAGTAGATGCATTGCTGGTCATCTTCCAACATTCTATAGACTCTGGAACAATTCCATGGATTGGAGGGTAGCAAAAAGGTGGTAGAGATGTAAGCCTGACATCGGTAGTGGGGAAAATGCTAGAGACCATTATAAAAGATGTAATAGCAGAGCATTTGGAAAACAGAGACAGGATCAGACAAAGTCAACATGGATTTACAAAAAGTAAATCATGCTTGACTAATCTACTGGAATTTTTTGAGGATGTGACTGGTAGAATAGATAAGGGAGAACCAGTGGATGTGGTGTATTTCGAGTTTCAGAAGGCTTTTGATAAGGTCCCGCATAAGAGAATAACGTGCAAAGTTAAAGCACATGGGATTGGGGGTAAGGTACTAAATTGGATAGAGAATTGGTTGGCAGACAGGAAGCAAAGAGTTGGAATAAACGGGTCTTTTTCCGAGTGGCAGGCAGTGACTAGTGGGGTACCGCAGGGATCGGTGCTAGGACCCCAGCTATTCACAATATAGACTAATGATGATCTAGACGAGGGAACTAGATGTAATATCTCCAAGTTTGCAGTCGACACAAAGCTGGGTGGGTGTGTGTGCTGTGAGGAGGATGCCGAGAAACTCCAGTATGATTTGAACAGGTTGGGTGATTGGGCACATGCATGGCAGATGCAGTATAATGTAGATAAATGCGAGGTTATCCACTTTGGTGGCAAAAACAGGAAGGCAGGTTATTATCTGAATGGCAATAGATTGGGAAAAGGGGAAGTGCAATGAGACCTGGGTGTCCTTGTGCACCAGTCGCAGAAGGTAAGCATGCAGGTGCAGCAGGCGGTGAAGAAGGCAAATGGTATGTTGGCCTGCATAGCGAGAGGATTTGAGTACAGGAGCAAGGATGTCTTGCTGCAGTTGTACAGGGCCTTGGTGAGAGCACACCTTGAGTATTGTGTACAGTTTTGGTCGCCTTATCTGAGGAAGGATGTTCTTGCCATGAAGGGAGTGCAGCAAAGATTCCCCAGACTGCTACCTGGGATGGCAGGAATGATGTATGAAGAGCGATTTGTTCGATTAGGCTTATATTCGCTAGAGTTTAGAAGAATGAGAGGGGATCTCATTGAAATTTATATAATTCTAAAAGGACTAGACAGACTAGATGCAGGAAGGATGTTCCGGATGGCGGGAGAGTCCAGAACCAGGGGTCACAGGCTAAGGATAAGGGATAAGCCATTTAGGACTGAGATGAGGAGGAATTTCTTCACCCAGAGAGTAGTGAACCTGTGGAATTCTCTACCACAGAAGGCAGTAGAGGCCAATTCATTAAATATATTCAAGAAGGAGTTAGATATATTTCTTAAGGCTAAAGGGATCAAGGGATATGGGGAGAAAGCAGGGACAGGGTACTGAATTTGGATGATCAGCCATGATTTAATTAAATGGCGGAGCAGGCTTGAGCAGCCGAATGGCCTACTCCTGCTCCTGTCTTCTATGTTTCTATTTTGTGTTAATCCTCTACATAAACAGTAGTCCTAATTATTGCATCTTGACAGAACAGTAATGAATAGAGGAGACGGAATGAACCTTTTACTATTTACTGAGTAAGTGGGTGGACATTACAGCACATTGTCTGCATGGCAGAACCCGAAACTGAAAGTGAAAGACAAAGTAAAACCGAGCCCCCCAGTACCCCCTTCAGGTAACACCCGGGAACTGGGACAAACTTCATTGAAGCAAAACTCAAAACACAACACTCCTTTCCCCCAGATAAAACCCCTTAGTCCTCCAGGCGTCTGGGACGGAATCTAACCCGACTTGAGCGCCGCTGGACAGGCATAGTCGGGGTGCCACTGCTAGCCACAGGAAAACCTTCCTCCGTGGCTGATGACTCCGTGACACCTTCTGTCGATGTGGCTTCCGTCGTTGTTGCAGGAAACAGGCCGTCACTGCCTGGCAGAGGTGGCGGAGACGATGGCCTAGCCTGTGACGTCACTGTTACTCTCACCGGAGTATGACCCCGTAGCTGGTCTACGTGGTGTCTGTGTAGCTGGCCATCAGGTGTACGGATGCTGTATGACAGGGGACCCGTGGCCTGCTCCACCACGGCAGGCATCCATTTGTCTCCTCCTGCATAGCAACGGGCAAACACAGTCTCTGACGGCTCGAACTGCCTGGCGGTGCCCTGGTGCTTCTTAGCTAGCTCCTCTTGCTTTGTGTGCATCTCCTCCCTGTAGTCCGGGTGTAGCCGGTCCAGTGCAGTCACCAGCCGGCGACCCATCAGCATCTCGGCAGGACTCTTCCCCGTTGCTGAGTTTGGTGTGGTATGCTGTGATAACAGGAACCTGGCCAATCTGGTTTGCCAGTCCCCCACCGATATCCTCACCAGTGCCTCTTTTGTGGTTTGCACCATCCTCTGTGCCTGCCGGTTAGAGGAGGGGTGATAGGGCGCTGTGGTCACGTGGCGTATCCAGTTTCTGCCTGCAAAATCCTTGATCTCCGCTGACGTGAAGGCTGCTCCATTGTCTGAATCCAGCACGTCGGGGACCCCATGTGTGGCAAACAGCAAACGCAACACGTTGATCACTGCACTGGATGTCATGGAGCTCATGATAGCCACCTCCAGCCATTTCGAATGAGAATCCACCACTATCAAAAAGACCTTCCCCTGAAATGACCCTGCAAAGTCAATGTGGAGTCTTGACCATTTACGAGTGGTCCACTCCCAGGGGTGAAGGGGAGCCTTGGATGGGCTATGGCGAGACAGCTGACATGTCTCACAGCTCTTTACCACCTCCTCCACATCTCGGTCCAACCCCAGCCACCAGACGTAGCTTCTCGCCAACGCCTTCATGTGCACAATCCCAGGGTGTGAGTCATGCAGCATTTTCAGCACTTCCTCTCTTGCGGCGGCAGGAACCACCACATGGCTTCCCCAGAGCACGCAGTTCTTGTGTGCAGACATTTTATGGCACCTCTGAACGAAGGGCTTGAAATGCTCCTCCTGGACCTCGGAGGGCCAGCCATGCAGCAGCCAGCGTAGCACCCGTGATAAGACTGGGTCTTTCTGTGTGAGGCGGCCAATCCGCTGGGCATGGAATGGGGCCTCCGGAACCTCCTCCAGTAGCAGCACCTCCAGGGGTGGTGGCTGTTGTGTATGTAATATGTGTGCTACTTTGAACCTATGGACAGGACTGCACTACTTGTTGGGCGTAGTGATACGCAGTACCACTCCTGGCCATAGGGGTATAAATAGTACTGTGGGTACTGATCTCCCCTCAGTTCCCGCCTGTGGGCATGAAGTAAAGACCTATGTATAGTCCCTACCTCCAACCAGTAAAGACCTGTTTGAGTTATACGTTTAAGTCTTTGTGTTAATTGTTCAATACAATACACATACTTAACAGTGGCGTCTCAGCCATTGGCCGGTTCAAAGGCAAGCGACTCAGAGCATCAGCATTAGCCAGCATCTTCCCAGACCTGTAGCAAAGTTCATAACTGTAGGCCCCCTACATCAGACTCCACCGAAGCATACGCGGTGATATGATCTGGGGCATGGGCTTGGAGTGATGCAGGAGCCCCAAGAGTGGCTTGTGGTCTGTGTAGATGACGAACTGTCTCCCTAACAGGTACTGGCTGAACTTCTTTACCCCAAATATGATGGCTAGGGCCTCCTTGTCAATCTGGGCGTAATTACGTTCTGTTGTTGAGAGTGTTCTTGAGGCAAAACTGATAGGTGCTTCCCGGCCATCTGGCTCTATGTGACCCAACAGAGCTCCCAGCCCGTATGGTGAGGCATCACACACCAACACCAATGGCTTGTTTTCATCATAGTGTGCCGGAACCTTATCTGCTTGTAGCAGTTCCTTTGCCTGTCTGTAGGCTGTTTCATGAGCTGAGGTCCAGTTCCACACTGTTGCTTGGTCTAACAGCATGTGCAGTGGCTCTAAGATTGTGGCTTTGCCCTTGAGAAAACAACTGTAGAAGTTTAACAGTCCGAGGAATGCCTGCAGTTCGGTCTTGTTCTTGGGGGTGGGAGCGCTCCTGATAGCCTCCACCTTCTCCGTAATCGGATGCACACTGTCTTTGTCCACTCGGAATCCCAAGAACTCTACCCCATTGGCAGCGAACACACATTTCTCCTTCTGAAGGTGTAGTCCTACCTCAGCCAGTCGGTGTAGTACTTCCTGCAGCCGCTCATCATGGGCTTCCTGTGTCTTGCCTGTAATCAGTATGTCATCCAAGTAAGGCTGAACTCCTGGAACACCAGCCAACAGGGTGTCCATGAACCTCTGAAAGATTGCCACAGCCGCAGACACCCCAAACTGCAGCCTTGTGGCTCGGAAAAGTCCTCTGTGGGTGTTGATTGTCAACAGCTCGGCTGACTCTTCATCCAGGACCAGTTGCTGGTATGCTTGCGTGAGATCCAGCTTGGTGAACAGAGTGCCTCCAGCCAGTGTTGAAAACAGCTCTGTAACTGTTGGTAAGGGATACACATCTGGTAATACAGCAGTATTAACCGTACATCTGTAACCTCCACAGATTCGCAGGCCCCCATCCTTCTTTGCAATGGGCATGATAGGGGTGGCCCAACGGGAGTTCTTCACTGGCAAGAGAACCCCTTGGTTCACCAGCTTATCCAGGGCCTCATCCACCTTCGTGCGCAACGCAAAAGGAACTGGTCGCGCCTTGACGAACTTAGGCGCTACCCCTGGGTCCACTTCAATTGAGACTGGCGGTCCCTGACAGGCCCCGAACTCACCAAAAACCTCTTCATAATTCTCCAACATAGGCATTATGGGCTGTCGCTGTACCGTGTGTACTCCTGTCACTTCAATACCGAGGGGCTCAAACCAATCTCTGCCCAGCAGACTTGTGCCCTGCCCCGCCACCACATAAAGTGGAAGTGTGTCCTTGACTGCCTGATACTTAACTTCCACATGAATCATACCCAGCACCTGGAGTTGAGCTTGGGACCACTGCCGTAGCACGCCACTGACCTGAGCCATCGTCGGGGGTTCACTTGGCCACAGCCTATTGTAAGCCTCTTCACTTATCAACGAACACGCTGAGCCTGAATCCACCTCCATGCAGAGTGGTGCCCCATTCATGATCACATTTGCCGTGTATCCCCACCGTCCGTGGGGTAGCTGCTCAGCTTCTGTGGTATACACTGTGTACTCATCGTTGTCCTCCAGTGTCAGGGTGTGTGTCTGCGATGCTTGTGTTGGCTCTGCTGCAGCAGCCTGAGCTTTCTTCATGCAGACACGAGCTATGTGTCCTCTTTTCTTACAGAAATGACATACCGCTGACATAAATTTGCATGTAGTGGAACCATGGAGAGCCCCACAGCGGAAACATTTTCTTCCTGTCTCTTTAGTTGCCTCCATGTCTCTCGCAGCAGCAGCTGCGTGTGTGGTCTTGTGCACCTCCTCGGCGGCCTGAGATGGTGCTGCCTCTGTATGGAGCATAGGTGTGTTCATCGATGCTGCCTCTGCTGCTAAAGCCTTCTCCTCAGCCAGTCGGAACGTCAGGGCCTTCTCCGCTAACAGCTGTCTCTGCAATGCCGAGTCCAGCACTCCACACACAATCCGATCACGGAGCATATTGTCTAAATGGTCTCCAAAATTACAATGTAATGAGCGTTTCCTCAACTCAGCAATGTAACTTGAAATAGATTGTCCAGGCTGTTGTTTACAATTGTGAAAATGGAAACGCTGCACAATCTCTGAGGGTTTTGGGTTAAAATGTTTCTGCAGCTTCTCAATCAAATCAGCATAATCCACCTCACTAGGTTTACGAGGAGTCACCAATGAACGCAGGGCGGAGTAAGTAGCAGCTCCGCATACACTTAGCAACACTGAGTGCTTCTTCTCTTCTTTGTCAATATTATTGGCCTCAAAGAAACACCCGTCTTTCTGCGTATTCCTCCCATGAACTGTCCTTATCCCCAGAGAACTCTTCAATATGTCCCAAGGTCATCATAGTTTTAATGTGCACTGTCCCTTTAAGATCCACGGACTTTTTTCTTTTTTTAAAAATTCTTTTTCTCCTCCGGCCAGAGTTACGGTAGCTACACTCACGGTAGTTGCCTGGCCCGCACAATACTCTGTCCACCATCTATGTCGCAGCTAGCCAACTATCAAAATGCCGTTGATGTTGCTAGCTGAGTGGCCCGCTCGTCGCAATTTCCAATATCATGGCTGTAGGTTCGCATGTCTATCTCCATCCTCCTAGAGAGTTCAACAGCCACCTCATCACCAGTATTGCATCTTGACTGAACAGTAATGAATAGAGGAGACGGAATGAACCTTTTACTATTTACTGAGTAAGTGGGTGGACATTACAGCACATTGTCTGCATGGCAGAACCCGAAACTGAAAGTGAAAGACAAAGTAAAACCGAGCCCCCCAGCACCCCCTTCAGGTAACACCTGGGAACTGGGACAAACTTCATTGAAGCAAAACTCAAAACACAACACTAATATCATGTTCTCATATCCTTTCCTTCCCCCTTTCCTTCAACCACTAATCTAACTCATTCCAGTGACAAAATTCCACTGGAATTGCAGCAGAAATTCTATTTATGTGCATAAGTGGGGACTAACTTTAATCTAGCCTGCCCAATCAATAGAAATCAAAGTTAATAGAAATTAAAATCGGGCCAAGTGTAAAACGGTCGGTCAATCCGATTCCTTCATTTTTCAGCTGAGCAGTTTAGGTTAACATTACCCCGGGGTCTCTGCCGCACTTCCGGTGAACATAGGGCAGAGAAATGGGAGCAGCTCTGAGGAAATTCCTGGCCACAGTCTCTGCTTCAATCACTAATTCTGGTTTTGCATTCCACAATCTGATAGCACTCTGTAAAAATGTTTCCCCTGCTCCCTGTCCTAAATCACTTACATTCAATCTGCTAATTTCCAACCCTTCATAATTTTAAATACCTCTATCTAATTATGCCTTAATCTGCTCTATTCTAATGAAAGCCCCATTTTTTCAGAACTTTCTATGTATTTGTATTTCCTTGTACCAGGCATCATACTAGTAAATCTGTGCTATAACCTCTCTGTTGCCCAACAGCCTTCCCATAGTGTGCAGCTCAAAACTACAACAATAGTTCAGCTTCGGTCTTCGTAAGCTTTTAGGTAGATTCACCATTGCATCTCGACTTTAGTATTCTATACCTCTTGCCAAAAAATCAGTATACTATTAGCTTTTTTATGGCCTTATCCACTTGAGGTACTGATTTTAATGTCTTGTGAACGTAAACCCCGATAACCCCTCTGGTCTTCCACACCACTCAGCATTCCCCCATTCAAATTATAATGATTACTTTTTTTTACCAAAATGTACAACCTCAAAATTATTTACATTGCATTCCATTTGCCATGTTTTGTCCATTTCACCATTTTATCATTATTCACTTGCAACTTTCTTTGGTCAGAATTATTTACTATTTCCCCAATTTGCATGTTATCTGAAAATGTGGACACCATTCCCTCTAGCCCTATATTCAAATCATTAATGTACACACTGAACCACCTCTACCTACCACCACAGTTGCTTCTCTCACTCAAGGTACATTTCAATTTAGTTTAAAGTTAAGAAGTAAATCGAGCACATCTTACATAGTTAGCAAGGGGAAGCACAGTTGTAAGAAAGGGCTAACTTCACTTTTGCATTTATTTGTTCCTTCCTTTGGTGTTTAGGTTTTTTTGAGTGAGGGAAGTCTAGATGTGCCAGGATGGTGAGCCAATATGAGTGTAGAGAATGTATTACTTCCAATGTGTGGATTGTCAGAGTTTGATGAAAGATTGTAACTTAGAGTAGGTGTCACTTGAAGTAGCTCTCTATGACAAAGATTTGGGCTACTCTCCCTACCTAAGCACTGACTCTCTATCTCTGCCTCCTCCTACTCCTCCCTTCTTCATGTGGGACTTGCAGTCCCGTTGGCCTCCTCATCCTCCAGCTGTGTGCTCATCCCTCTTTGAATTGCATAATTGTGCAGCATACGGTAGACCATAATGATTTTGCACATCTTACATGGACTACAGCGGAACGTTGCCTAAGTAGTTTGAACTAAGTAACAGAATGGTGTGCTCCACAGTGACTCAGGAGCCTCAGTGTAACTGCACATATACGCAGGGTACGGTAACATAGTGGTTATTTTACTTCACTAGTAATCTGCAGGCCTTGGACTACTGATCTGGCAGACATGAGTTCAAATCCCACCATGGGGAATTTAAATTCAGTTAATTAAATAGATCTGCAATTTTTTTTATAAAGTTAGTATCAGTAACGGTGACCATGAAACTACTGGATTGTCATAAAAACCCATCTGTCCTTTAGGGAAGGAAATCTGCCATTCTTACCCAGCCTGGCCTACATGTGACTCCAGACCCACAGCAATGTTGTTGACTCTTAACTGCCCTCTGAAATGGTGGCTCGCCACCATCTTCTCAAGTGCAATTAGGGTTGGGGAATAAATTCTGGCCTTGCCAGCACTGCCCAGATCCCATGAATGAATAAATAAACACTGCTGTTGTTGTAGGTGTTTCTAATTGGGGTCAGAATATCATCATGGATATAAAGGAAAGCCTGGTCTCTCAAGAGGCATTTGGACATTTTCTCATCACTTCCAAAAAATGCAGGTAGCATGGACTGCTGCAGAATAAAAGTGTTGTGGGTGCCCACTGGATAACAGAAATTAAAATAAGGATCACATTTTGCAGTCAGAAACAACTTACAGATTGATGGTGTGGTATCGCTTCCTATTCAAGCTTGCCATGGGGAGCCCTGATAGCCTCATAGCCACATCTACAGTACCCTAGACTCTGGGGAAGCCTGTAGGTGGTAAAGGTGCTGTGCTCTGTCTAGCTGATGTCTCTTTTCCACTGTAAAAGTGATAAAAAGGTGTTTCCCCAGGCAAAATCCTTATCTAACACCATTGTGGTAGCAACATCACCACTAGAACTGCAGCAATTATGAATGGGCAATAATTATCAGCATCACTCGCATCCTGCGAACAAATTTAAAAAAACATGGCATTAGCCACTTCATTTACAGGAATAATTGCAGACTGACATCTGGCAAATGCTCCCTGTGGTGGCCTAGAACTAGCCGCGCCTCTAAGCAAGCTGTTCCAGTACAGCTACAACACTGGCATCTATCCGACAATGTGGAAAATTTCACAGATATGTCCTGTCCACTAGAAGCACTACAAATCCAATCCGGCCAATTACCGCCCCATCATCAGCAAAGTGATAGAAGGTGACGTTGACAGTGCTATCAAGTTGCACTTACTCACCAATAACCTGCTCACTGATGCTCAGTTTGGGTTCTGCCAAGACCACTCGACTACAGACCATATTATAGCCTTGGTCTAAACATGGACAAAAGAGCTGAATTCCAGAGGTGAGCTGAGAGTGACTCCCCTTGACATCAAGGCAGCATTTAACTGAGTGTGGCATCAAGGATCCCTAGTAAAACTGAAGTTAATGTGAATCTGGGGGAAAATTCTCCACTGGTTGGAGACATTCCTAGCACAAAGGAAGGTGGTTGTGGTGGTTGGAGGTCAATCATCTCAGCCCAGGACCTCGCTGCAGGAGTTCCTCAGAGCAGTGTCTTACGCCCAACCATCTTCAGCTGCTTCATCAATGACCAGCCCTCCAGCATCAGGTCAAAAGTGGGGATGATCGCTGATGATTGCACAGTGTTCAGTGCCATTCACAACTTCTCAGATAATGAAGCAGTCCGTGCCCGCATGCAGTAAGACCTGAATGACATTCAGGCTTGGGCTAATAAGTGGCAAGTAACATTCGCGCCACACAAGTGCCAGCAATGGCTATCTCCAACAACAGAAAGTCTAACCACTGCCCTTTGACATTCAATGGCATTACCATCACTGAATCACCCATCATCAACATCCCGGGGTATCACCATTGACCAGAAACTTAATTGGACCAGTCACATAAATACTGTGGCTACAAGAGCAGGTCAGAGGCTGGGTATTCTGTGGTGTGTGTTTCACCTCTTAACTCCCCAAAGCCTTTTCACCATCTACAAGGCACAAGTCAGGAGTGTGATGGAATACTCTCCACTTGCCTGGATGAGTGCTGCTTCAACAACACTCAAGAAGCTCGACATCATATAAGACTAAGCAGCCCACTTGATTGGCACCCCATCCACCACATTAAACATTCACTCCTCCACAACTGCAGTGTGTACCATCCACAAGATAAACTGCAGCAACTCACCAAGGCTTCTTCGACAGCAACTCCCAAACCCGCGACCACTACCACCTAGAACGACAAGGGCAGCAGGTGCAAGGGAACACCATCACCTCCAAGTTCCCCTCCAAGTCACACACCATCCTGACTTGGAAATATATCGTCGTTCCTTCATCGTCGCTGGATCAAAATCCTGGAACTCTCTACCTAACAGTATTATGGGAGTACCTTCACCACACGGAATGCAGCGCTTCAAGAAGGCAGCTCACCACCACCTTCTCAAAGGCAATTAGGGATGGGCAATAAATGCTGGCCTTTCCAGCGACACCCACATCCATGAACGAATAAAAAAAAAATCCTTGCGCCTCCTACTCCATTAATTCAGTCCTTTATTTATTGGTGTGCCCACTACTACAATAATTTATTTATTGGTATGGCCACTGGTTTAGGAATTTTTAAATTATTGGTGCCTTCTGTTTCATTAGTTCACTGCTGCTTCATTGATTGATTTGTTGTTGTGCTCACTGCTGTATTAATCTATTTGTTAGTGTGGTTGCTGATATGTGAATTTATTAATGCATTGGTGCCATTAATTTATTTGTTTGTTGGTGTGCCTTCTGTTTCATTAATTCATGATATACCACTATTCCATTAATTTAATGATTTGTTGGCATGCCCACGACTCCATTAATTTATTGTCTTTTTTTGAGCCCATATTGATTACTTGGTGTACCCATTGTTCCTTTGATTTATTGATTTTTTTGCTGTGCTCACTGGGGTGATTTGATGGAGGCGTACAAGATTATGACGGGTTTGGATAGGCTAGTCGGGGAAAGGCTGTTCCCACTGGTTAATGTTACAAGGACTAGGGGACACAGATTTAAGGTTTTGGGCAAAAGATATAGGGGGGACGTGAGGAAAAACTTTTTTACGCAGTGAGTGGTGAGGACCTGGAACTCGCTGCCAACAGAAGTGGTGGAAGTGGGCACACACCATGTTTTCAAGGGAAGACTGGATAGGCACTTGAGGGAAATAAACTTGCAGGGCTATGGGGATAGAGCAGGGGAATGGGACTGAATGGATTGCTCTGCAGAGATCCGGCACGGACTCGATGGGCCAAATGGCCTCCTTCTGTGCCGTTATGACTCTATGACTATGACTCTATGAATTTATTGATTGTTGCCGCCTGCTTCTCTAATTAACTTGTAGGTGCCTGCTGCTGTATAATTTATTGTGGCTTGGGTGCAGCCCCATACATACATGAAATTCTGATCTGCACTTACCAAACGGAAGGTCTCATACCACCAGCAGAACCTCACAATAGCAAATATGTTTCTTTCGAAACTTTTACCTGCCAACAAGATGTATAGCTTCTCACAGATTCCCAACCCTCTACTGGTTGCACCACAGTATTATCCATTAGTGCCTTTACCCACCAGGGCATTGGGGAGTTCTGTGCCGAATGGCCTAATGAATAATTACGTGCCAGATTTAAATTACTCTTCCCCAAAATATTAGTACATTCCCCAGTGGTATAATGGAATTACCTATGGAAGAATATCATTTTCCATTCACCATGCTGGAGGCATAGAAATTCCAGTTGACAAATTCCAAGTTGTTAGTGCTTCTCAACTGCCTGGATCAGTGAAGGATATAATCATTTTAAAATCCAGATTAATATTTATTATCCCTTTAGCATTGTAAGAAATTATTCTCATATAATTCCCCTTTCTCTGCAATCTGACATATACTAGTATGTATTTTCAAAGCTTATGCATGTTAGAAATGCATTTTTAGTACAAAAGCTATTTCTGTCATGGACTAATTTTTAGAGTCTCCTTTTACAGTAGTGCTAAATGTTGAGAAAGGAAGAACACATTTTTAAATATTGAAAAAAATCAATTCAGTGTCATAAATAGTGTTTCACAAAAATAATTCCAAAATGTAGTTATTTGAAATATAAAATAAAACCTACTCCATAATACTAAGTGGTTAGCTAGGAATACCTAAATCCATAAACAATTACCACTAGGGCCAATTGCTATGTGAATACTTTAACACCTGACCAAAAATGGCTATCTCTTACTCTACAATCTACATAAGCTGTCAAGTTAGGTCACATTATTTGACATTGCAAGCAGGCTAAATTTGTGTGACCTAGTGAAATTCACCCAGAATGGCTAAGAGCTGGTTCAAATCTAATCAGAAATAGTGTTCTATTAATAAGCAATTTTCCTTAATCGGTTCATTTGCATAATTATTCACAGCTCCAAGTGCAGCTTAGGCCTATTGTAGGGAGCTAGCCTAGATGGAGGGGGGAGGAAGTGTGAACTGGCACAGTAAGTACAATTTAAAGGGACACAGTCACTTAAAGAGAGGTGGCCACATAGGGAGCAGCCATTAGAAAGGCTTGCCGCATTGAGAAGTCAAAAGGGCCAGAGGGGAAAGAAATCACAGGCAGAAACCAATATGGATCACCATATGCAATTAGGGGTAAATAATGAAGCAGTACCTTACTCTATATGGCTCATGAAATGGGTATTATGCTATTTGAAGTGGCTGCAAAGTACTCCAGTATACCCACCCCATAAGGTAAATAGGACAGCAAACTTGAAATAAGCTTGAGGTATAAAAAGTGAGAACTGAATTGACCTTTACAGCTACTGACGGGGCCGTGGTTTGGCTGAAAGTCAGATTACTGCCACGGCCGCTCAGGTGAATTGCAAGCCTACCCACACAGAGTTCCTCATGCAAAACCAAATAAGTGCATCTCTCCCAATATTATTGGGTGGGAAAGTAATAGCAGATGCTCACAGTTTTCGTAAGCTGAAACATCAGCTGACTGCCATCCCTCTGTTACTCCTATTTTAACTTTAGAAAACTTTAAAATTACAGGATTTCTATAGGAAAACCTCGGTCCCAATTTTTCTTGCTCACCTCTCCTGTCCCACCTATGTAGAGATCAGTTGCAGCACATGCAAAATGCACTCTGCCTGACATCCACCTGGATTTCTGGGTTCTGGTCATTACCCTAGGCCAGATGTTTCCCTGGTGTAAGCCCACCCCTGGCAGGGCCTAGGACCTAGTAGTGGGGGAGGAGAGTTAGCCACTGCTGCAGGCTGCTGCTCAGCCTGAAGATATCTAAGGGATCTACTTTTTTAGCCTCCACGGCCTTGCTTCACGCCCCTGTCAGATTGTCTGATCTAAGGGGGTCAGGTGCAAGACCTAATGCCAGCTTCTACTGGCGCTCTTCCAGATTGGCACCCACCTGGTGCACCTGCTGAAAAATTAGGCAGAAGCCCCATTTGGATCCTCTCACCTATTTACATAGCTTCTCCATAATTGTGCCTGCTCCAGGTGCAACCTCTCCCAGGAATTCCCTGGGCAATGTAAATAGGGCAGAGTCTCATGTGTCTATGCCTCTTTTTCCTGTGCTTTGCCCTTGGGAACTGGACACTGCCCAGGTGCAAAGCAGAGAAACTGATGCTAAATATGCTAGTGGTGGAACTGATGGTACAAAGTCTTACCTACTAGATGGTTTAAAAAATTAGAAAAAAAGTGTAAAATCACACTTATAATTCGTCCATTTTGCATTTTAAATGCTCCTTCAGCTCTCAAGCACTCATATATGTCTGTTGTGTTTGGACATTAATCCATTTTGAACCTGCACAAATGGCTCCAAATCATGTTATTTTTTAATGGAACATGATCTGGAGGGAAGGTAGTTCATTCTGTGCTGAAACAGTACCTGGCAGAGATGTGGGCTCCTCTTCCTGTAGGAGCTGGGTTAGGGAGGTGGGGCCTGCAGGAGTGGACATTTGGTGGTGTGGGGGCCCACCCAATGGAGAATCTAGAAAGCCAGATATGCCAGCAGTAGCTGGCTGGCCTGGGAGGACAAGGTTCCCTTGGAAGAAAAGGCTGGTTGTCCAAGGAGCCCTCTTTTTGACCTTGCTATTTTCAGGAGTCCAAGCTCCAATCCCAAACTGGACTCCAAAGTGGGCCCCACTTCTACTGTAATCAGGAAGGTACTCCTGGTGAGAACAGGTGTACCTTCGGGGATTATACGGCATCTTAGGTAGTCCCTTACATCGATGACCTTGTAGAGGTTGGGTGTTGGGGGAGTCTCTGCCCTCAAAAAGACATCATGGAAACTCGCACTTAAGGCCAGGATCTGACCTAGCTGGGGCCTGACTGAGTCTGTTCTGGTGGACTCCCAATGGCTTTACACTATGAGTCCTTCAAAACAGTTTTGCGATTTCAGGTCATTTTGATGCATTTCAGTTCCTATTTATGAGATTTAAATTTTGTCGCCTTCCCTATTGTATGTTTCTTTTGTGAATGTTGTGTTTATCACAGGTACAGCATAGTTAAGTCCAGAGTAAAACTATTCTGCCCCAATAAAGGAGTAAAATTTCTGTTTCTGCGCTCACAGTCCCTCCAAAGAGCAAAACATGGAATTGCATGTTGCCAGACTGTGACTTTCAGTCCTTTATAATTAATGAGCTGAAAATTACAAGCTGGGGTTGTGTAGCTTTGCAATCTGCAGTTCCAACATGAGTGCAAAAGCATTATTTTTACCTCAATATGCTTCATTTCAAATCCTAGAAAAGCACCACCTAGTGCAATAGTGCGGCATTGTTCCACATCCCATGCCACCTATCTGAGCACTTGTTAATGCATTTGCACCAGATTCCTGTGTATCATCATAAAGAGGTTCAATGAAAAGTAAAATGCTACAAATGTTGGAAATCTGAAACAGGAACAGAAAATGCTGGAAACACTCAGCTTGTCAGGCAGCATCTGTGGAGAGAACAGATAGATTTCAGGTATGGACCCATCATCAGAATTAGAAGATACTATCAATGAACAGTATTTAAAAAGGAGCTGAATAAAGGGTACATGTAGGGAAAAATGCACACACACATATTTGACAGAGTAGACTTTCATCCTATGACTCTAGTTTGGTTTTGAGGCCAGGTCCCAGGGGATAAAGGCCAATGTCTTAACAAAAGAGAGGAATGATGCAGACATTGTAGTTAAGGAGGAGTAGTGTGCAATATTAGATGAGATAAACATAGTGATAGAGGAAATATTAAGGTGTTTAGCATCTTTGAAAGTAGATAAATCACCAGGCCCAGATGAAATATATCCGATAGCAAAATACTGCGGATGTTGGAAATCCGAAATAACAACAGAAAATGCTGGAAAAACTCAGCAGGTCAGGCAACATCCGTGGACAGAAATTTGAGTTGACGTTTCGGGTTGAACCCTTCTTCAAAAAGAAGGGTTCGACCCGAAACGTCAACTCAAATTTCTGTCCATGGATGTTGCCTGACCTGCTGAGTTTTTCCAGCATTTTCTGTTGTTTTTTTGAAATGTATCCCAGGCTGTTCAGAGAAGCAAGAGAGGAAATAGCAGAGGCTCTGACCATCATTTTCCAATCCTCTCTGGCTACAGGTGTGATGCCGGAGGACTGGAGGACTGCTAACATTGTATCGTTGTTTAAAAAGGGAAAAAGGGCTAGACCGAGTAATTACAGGCGAGTCAGTCTAACCTCGGTGCTGGGCAAATTATTGGAAAAAATTCTGAGAGACAGTGTAAATCATCATTTAGAAAGGCATGGATTAATCAAAGACAGTCAGCATGGATTTGTTAAAGGAAGGTCATGTTTGACTAACTTGCTTGAATTTTTTGAGGAGGGACCAAGGAGGGTCTGTAATGTATATACCTTTAAGGGGGGAACTATCTTTTACAGCTCATGTATACTGCAGTACCGGCAGTGACCACACCTGTATATAGCACTGAGTAGTAATCTGTACAGATCAGTTCCCAGTGTGAGCCACGTTGAGTAAACACCTGTTGTACCGTTCTCCTGCAGTCTGTGTCTTATTATACACTGACACAACATTGGCGACAAGGCAAGTTCGAACCTACCTGCAACTCTGCATCACCTCCCAGGGATTCGTTCCTGGAGATCAGTGGATTGGAGGTCAAGGCCAGAGACTCGGGCGTCGACCACGGGCAACCGCCCAGTCATCCAGCAGAGACTCGAGAATTGCGGGGGAGGCTGTCGAGAGCCAGGCTTGGCTTTCCAGTCGAGGTGGTCCAGCGAAACGGGCTGGCAACAGGTAGTGCGCAGACCCTTCCTGGACAGCGGCGGGCTAGAGCCCAACCGAGCGGCACAGCAAAGGGCCGAACAGCGTCAACGGGGGAGAGAGAGAGAGGGCAGAGCACACAGGGCGCAGCCGGTGTTAAGGGGCTGAGCTACGTCGAAGAGAGGGAGAGAGAGACGCACAGAAACCCGCGAGGTGCCGCCATTGCCACGAGGACCGCCGGGAGCGGCGTTGGCAGCAGCGGGGGAGGAAGGAAAGCGCGGGAGATGCCATTTTAAGCCATTGGGAGACGCCATTTTAAACCACACCCAAAATGCCGAAGAGTGGCAGTATCACCGCATTTGACAATGAAGTCGAAGATTGGACGACATATGTCGAACGAATAGAGGTATACTGCAAGGCAAATGAGGTGTCAGATGATAAGAAAGCGTCGGTATTGTTAAATTTAATGGGTGCAAAGACGTATGGTTTATTACGAAATCTAGTAACCCCAACGAAGCCAATGGAAAAGAGTTTTGAAGGCATAGTAACGATACTACAGGAACATTTAAACCCCACACCGCTGCTGATAGCAGAAAGATACAAGTTTCACAAACGGAACCAGCATAAGGATGAAAGCAATGCTGATTATTTAACAGAACTGCGCAAACTATCGAAACACTGCCAGTTTGGAGCGGGACTGGCAGATACCTTAAGGGACAAGTTTGTGTGTGGGCTTCAAAGTGAAGGAACCCAGAAACGGCTTTTAGCTGAAAAGGACCTTACGCTGGAAAAGGCTTTCAGCATTGCAGTATCATATGAAGCAGTAGCACGGGGCGCTGCAGAGATACAACAGAGACCACAAGAATATGGCACAAACGAAATGTCATATAGAACAGAGAAGTGCTATCGCTGCGGCAGAACAACACACGACCAGAATGATTGCTGGTTCAAAGACAAAGTGTGCAGACAGGGTGGAAAAGTAGGACACATAGCACGAGTCTGCAGGTCGGGAAAGAAAACCAGCAATAAGAAACCTACCAAAGAAAAGTACAAGAAGGTACATAAGATGATGGAGAATAGTTCAGACGAATAAAAGAGTGATAACGACTCTGAAAGCAGGGAACTGAGTTGCCTGAAACTACATAATGTGATCACAACGGAGGATCACCGAACCATTTGGGTCACTCTCAAGATAGCAGGAGTCCAGGTAAAGATGGAATTGGACACAGGATCAGCCCTAACAGTTATAAACCGACGGGACTACGAGCGGCTATTCTCACACATACCCTTGAGAGACACAAAAATTATTTTGAAGACTTACACGGGGCAAAAGGTCTGCCCCAAAGGAAAAATAAGGGTGACCGTTATATATAACGGTAAGGAAACACCAAAACTAGACCTGTATGTATTGCAAGATGGAGGACCACCATTGCTGGGACGTGAATGGATCCGGAAAATACAACTGGATTGGCATTCCATACAGGCACTGACTGTGGCTGACAAAAAGGATGATGACGTCACACCTGGGCAACTGTCAAAGATCCTAACTGACGCGAAAGAAGTGTTCCAGCAAGGACTCGGAACACTAAAAGGCATGACAGCGACGATTAAAATTGAAGAAAACGCAAGCCCAAAATTTTTTAAGGCCAGACCGGTACCTTATGCGATCCGCCCAGCCGTCGAAGCAGAGCTGGAGAGTCTGGAACGTTCAGGTGTACTGTCCAAGGTAGACTGGAGTGAGTGGGCTACACCCATCGTCCCTGTGATGAAAAAGCCATTGAGCAGCACGCCTGAGGAACCAAGGAAGGTTCGCATCTGTGGGGACTTTAAGGTAACAGTGAACCCGGTCCTTCACACCATACAATATCAACTTCCGCGGATTGAAGATATTTTCACCTCGCTATCTGGAGGGAAACGCTTCACTAAGATTGATCTGGCCCAGGCGTATCTGCAAATGGAGGTAGAAGAAGCATCAAAAATATACCTCACAATCAACACCCATAAAGGTCTCTACCAATACAACTGGCTGGTATTCAGGGTAGCATCAGCTCCGGCTATTTGGCAGAGGGCAATGCAGCAAGTCCTGCAAGGGATCCCAGGGACCCAGTGTTATTTGGACGACATCCTGGTCACGGGCGAAAATGACAGTGATCACCTTGCCAACCTGGAGCAGGTGCTCACTAGATTGCAGGAATATGGGCTCTGAGCTAACCGCCCCAAATGCGAGTTTTTTAGAAAACAGATCTCGTATTGTGGCCACGTTATCAATAAAGAGGGGTTACATAAGTCCCCAGAGAAGATTGAGGCAATAGTCAAGGCTCCAGCACCGGAAAATGTGTCACAACTAAGGTCGTTCCTCAAGCTGGTAAACTACTACCATAAGTTCTTGCCAAATTTGTCTACAATACTACACCCACTGAACACACTATTGCAAACTGGGGTGCCATGGAAGTGGAGTGACGAATGTAGACGAGCTTTCCAGAAGAGCAAAACACTAATCACATCGAAAGAGGTATTGGCCCATTACAACCCGGCATTACCAATTCGGTTGGCATGTGATGCGTCACCCTACGGCATTGGAGTGGTGCTGTCGCACAAATTCTCGGACGGCTCAGAGAGGCCAATAGCCTTTGCGTCACGATCACTAACCTCAGCCGAGCGTAACTACGCCCAGATTGACAGGGAGGCCCTCAGCCTAGTGTGGGGAGTGAAAAAGTTCAATCACTATCTGCACGGGCAGAAATTCACCTTGCTGACTGATCACCAGCCTCTTGTCTCCATTTTTAATCCGAAGAAGGGCGTTCCGGTGATGACTGCGCAATGACTACAAAGATGGTCACTTTTTCTAGGGGCGCACCACTATGAGATTGAATATAAGGGCACGAAACAGCATGGAAATGCTGATGGGCTATCACGCCTGCCACTGCCTACTGCGGAGGAAGCACCAGCAGTGGATCCTGTCGAAATATTCCATTCGACTATAGTTGAACACCTACCGGTAACTAACGCTTGTATCGAAAAGGAAACCCGAAATGACCCGACACTGTCTCGGGTATATGATTTGACGGTGAAGGGAGGGCCAGCACATGGCGACTCACTGTTGCCAGCATTCTCGACAAGGAGAGAACAGCTGTCAGTGTGCCGGGGGACCTTGATGTGTGGATCCCGAGTGGTAATTCCACCCAAGTTAAGGGATAGAGGGCTCAATGAGCTTCAATAGGGTCATCTGGGAGGGGTAAAAATGAAAAGCCTAGCCAGGGCTTATGTGTGGTGGCCGGGAATCGATAAACAAATCGAGGACCTGACCAAGAGCTGCTCAGGATGCCAGAAAGTCCAAAATGCACCACCACATGCCCCTCTACACCCATGGGAGTGGCCCTCATCTCCATGGCAACGGGTGCATATTGATTTTGCTGGTCCATTCATGGACTCAATGTTTTTAATAGCCGTGGATGTGCACTCGAAATGGCCTGAGGTCATCAAAATGCCCGCCACCACCACGGAGAAAACTATTGCCGTCCTACGGACCATTTTTGCCAGGAATGGCTTGCCAGAACAGACTTGCTCCGACAACAGACCACAGTTTGTGTCCGAAGAGTTCCGGAGGTTCTTGAAAAAGAATGGGGTAAGGCATTACACATCCGCCCCGTATCATCCAGCCACAAATGGATTGGCTGAGAGGTTCGTACAAACCTTTAAGAAGGCAATAAAGGCTATATACAATGACAACATTCTGCTGCAGCACAAGGTGGACAATTTCCTGTTCACCTACCGGAATGCAGTCACCAACCAGGCCCCAGCCATGATGTTCTTTAACCGAAGGTTAAGATCTTGCCTGGATTTGCTCAGACCAAACGTACGAAGAGATGTTGAGAGTAAGCAATTCCAGCACATCCATGAGAAGCCAACAAGGAGCTTCAATGTAGCGCAACCAGTCTTGGCCCGCGACTACCGAACAGAAAAATGGCAGCCAGGAACGATATGCACATGGCAGGGCCCACTAATGTACACAGTGGACACTGGGGAGAGCATCGTGAGATGCCATGCTGACCAGATCCTAGAATCACAGGAACAAGTCAACCCCATGCCTTGCCCATACGCACCTGGTGATGAACCCGACGTACAGGTCGCATCTACCCCAGAAACAGTAGCATCGGAAGCTGATGAACCAACCGACGACAGGGGGCCAGAATCGCCTCTGCACCAAGAGCAAGACACTCGGGAAAGGCACTATCCAGAAAGGATCAGGAAGCCTCCCCAAAGACTGAATATATAAATAGACTATTTTCAGCTAATGTTGCATGTTAAAAGTGTTAATTGTAATTAGTTTGATATTTAATTGTTAAATGAGTGATATGCTACTGTTAATCAAAAAGGGGAGGAATTGTAATGTATATACCTTTAAGGGGGGAACTATCTTTTACAGCTCATGTATACTGCAGTACCGGCAGTGACCACATCTGTATATAGCACTGAGTAGTAATCTGTACAGATCAGTTCCCAGTGTGAGCCACGTTGAGTAAACACCTGTTGTACTGTTCTCCTGCAGTCTGTGTCTTATTATACACGGATACAACAGGGTCGATGAGGATAGCTCGTTTGGTGTCATGTACATGGATTTTAGCAAGGCTTTCGATAAGGTCCCACATGGCAGAATGGTCAGAAAAATAAACGCTCATGGGATCCAAGTGGAAGTGGCAAGTTGGATCCAAAATTGGCTCAGTGGCAGGAAGCAAACGGTAATGGACGCCAGTTGTTTTTGTGACTGGAAGGCTGTTTCCAGTGGGGTTCTGCAGGGCTCAGTACTCGGTCCCTTGCTTTTTGTGGTATATATCAATGGTTTAGACTTCAGTGTAGGGGGCATGATTAAGAGGTTTGCAGATGATACAAAAATTGGCCGTGTGGTTGATAGTGAGGAAGAAAGCTATGGACTGCAGGAAGATATCAATAAATTGGTCAGGTGGGCAGAACAGTGGCAAATGAAATTCAATCGGGAGAAGTGTGAGGTAATGCATTTGGGGAGGGCTAACAAGGTAAAGGAATACACAATAAATGGTAGGATACTGAGAAATGTAGAGGAACAGAGGGACCTTGGAGTATATGGCAGGCTATGAAGGTAGCAGGACAGGTAGTTAAGGTGGTTAAGAAGGCATATGGGATACTTTCCTTTATTAGCCAAGGCATAGAATTTAAGAGCAGTGAGGTTATGCTAGAACTGTGTAAAACACTAGTTAGGCCACAGCTAGAGTACTGTATACAGTTCTGGTCACCACATTACAGGAAAGATATGATTGTATGTGAGGGGGTACAGAGGAGATTTACGAGGATGTTGCCAGGTGTGGCGAATTCTAGCTATGAGGAAAGATTGGATAGTCTGAGGTTGTTTTCTTTGGAACAGAGGAGGCTGAGGTGAGACTTATTTGAGGTGTATAAAATTATGAGGGGCCTAGATAGAGTGGATAGGAAGCATCTATTTCCCTTAGCAGCGAGGACAATAACCAGGGAGCATAGATTTAAAGTAATTGGTAGAAGGATTAGAGGGGAGTTGAGGTGACATTTTTTCACCCAGAGAGTGGTGGGGGTCTGGAACTCACTGCCTGAAAGGGTGGTAGAGGCAGAAAACCTCATCACATTTAAAAAGTACTTGGATATACAGTTGATGTGCTGTAACCTACAGACTACGGACCAGGAGCTGGAAAGTGGGATTAGGCTGGATATTTCTTTTTTGGCCAGCACAGACATGATGGGCTGAATGGCTTCCTTCTGTGCCATAAATTTCTATGATTCTACAGCCCACTGTAATATCCAGTTTCTCCATCAGTTTTTTCAGTCCCAGAGTGATTTGCTTTCCAAAAGTAGATCTCATTTTATAGGAACAGGTGTGATATAGTTCACTTTGGCAACTTTGCTTCCACATTCCTTGTTATTTCTTTGCTATTTTTAACACGTTCTTGTTATCTAAGCTTTTAAATGGATTGCACAAAGCACTTAACTGAGTATTTCATGCTTGGCTGTGAACATTTTGTGTTGTGCGAAGCACTCAGAAACCTCTATTTTACTTTGTTATTCTTTCTGAATTCAACACACATTCAACTTTAAGTAAAGCGTTACTCATTCGGAACTAAAACTGGTTGTTTTATCTCAGAATTCATTTCATTAGTTTTCATTCAAATTTTAAAAATTCAACTTGCTCTTTTAAGATTCTACTTACATTACTTTCCATCAATTTACTTTGATTTTTTTCAGCACTTGTATTATTCTATTCCCATTTTGTTTCTTGTAGGTCTTGCATTATATCAATCAAGTTTCATTAGCCAGATCTTGCTCTTGTCAACCCTTTCCAATCCATTATATCTGTCCTCTTGTTCTCGATCTTTTCGGTGTTGGTTTCTGACTGTTTATTCTTACATTTTGCTTGTTAATAGTATCTTATTGTCCCAGCTTTAATGCTTAGTTAACATCAACAGTTTCTTCCAATTTTCCCATCAAAACTTCAGTCTGCAGACTCCCCAAATGGTTCAGTGAGCTTATTCAATGCATAGCTGACCCATAGAACCATAGAATTACAGAAATTTACAGCACAGAAGGAGGCCATTTTGGCCCATCGTGTCCGCGCCAGCTGACAAAAAACTATCCAGCCTAATCCCACTTTCCAGCTCTTGGTTCGTAGCTCTGTACGCTACGGCGCTTCAAGTGCACATCCAAGCACTTTTTAAATGCGGTGAGGGTTTCTGCCTCTACCACCCTTTCAGGCAGTGAGTTCCAGACCCCCATGAAGAAATTTCCCCTCAAATCCCCTCTCAACCTCCTACCAATTACTTTAAATCTATGCCCCCTTGTTGTTGACCCCTCTGTTAAGGGAAATAGGTGCTTCCTCCACTCTATCTAGGCCCCTCATAATTTTATACACCTCAATAAGGTCTCCCCTCAGCCTCCTTTGTTCCAAAGAAAACAAACCCAGCCTATCCAATCTTTCCTCATAGCTAAAATTCTCCAGTCTTGGCAACATCCTCGTAAATCTCCTCTGGACCCTCTTTCCTGTAATGTGATGACCAGAACTGCAGTATTCTAGCAGTGGCCTAACTAGTGTTTAATACAATTCAAGCATAACCTCCCTGCTCTTGTATTCTATGCTTCGGCTAATAAAGGCAAGTATTCCGTATGCCTTCTTAACCACCTTATCTACTTGGCTTGCTACCTTCAGGGATCTGTGGACATGCACTCCAAAGTCCCTTTGTTCCTTTACACTTCTCAGTGTCCTACCATTTAATACATAT